>NW_022437031.1:2108758-2155031 GCF_009761245.1 Sapajus apella
TATCCCCATCAAGCTACCAATGACCTTCTTTGCAGAACTGGAAAAAAACACCTTAAACTTCATATGGAATCAAAAGAGAGCCCGCATAGCCAAGTCAATTCTATGCAAAAAGAACAAAGCGGGGGGCATCACACTACCAGACTTCAAACTATACTACAAGGCTACAGTAATCAAAACAGCATGGTACTGGTACCAAAACAGAGATATAGACCAATGGAACAGAACAGAGGTCTCGGAGGCAACACAACCTTTCTACAACCATCTGATCTTTGACAAACCAGACAAAAACAAGCAATGGGGAAAGGATTCCCTGTTCAATAAATGGTGTTGGGAAAGCTGGCTAGCCATGTGCAGAAAGCAGAAACTGGACCCCTTCCTGACACCTTACACTAAAATTAACTCCAGATGGATTAAAGACTTAAACATAAGACCTAACACCATAAAAACCCTAGAAGAAAATCTAGGCAAAACCATTCAGGACGTAGGTGTAGGCAAGGACTTCATGACCAAAACACCAAACGCATTGACAACAAAAGCCAAAATAGACAAATGGGACCTAATCAAACTCCACAGCTTCTGCACAGCAAAAGAAACAATCATTAGAGTGAATCGGCAACCAACAGATTGGCAAAAAATTTTTGCAGTTTACCCATCTGACAAAGGGCTGATATCCGTAATTTACAAAGAACTAAAGCAGATTTACAAGAAAAAAACTAACAAGCCCATTCAAAAGTGGGCAAAGGATATGAACAGACACTTCTCAAAAGAAGACATACGTGAGGCCAGCAAACATATGAAAAAATGCTCATCATCACTGGTCATCAGAGAAATGCAAATCAAAACTACACTGAGATACCATCTCACGCCGGTTAGAATGGCGATCATTAAAAAATCTGGAGACAACCGATGCTGGAGAGGATGTGGAGAAATAGGAACACTTTTGCACTGTTGGTGGGAGTGTAAATTAGTGCAACCAGTGTGGAAGACAGTGTGGCGATTCCTCAAGGATCTAGAAATAGAAATTCCATTTGACCCAGAAATCCCATTACTGGGTATATATCCAAAGGATTACAAATTGTTCTACTATAAGGACACGTGTACACGAATGTTCATTGCAGCACTGTTTACAATAGCAAAGACCTGGAACCAACCCAAATGCCCATCGACGATAGACTGGATAGGGAAAATGTGGCACATATACACCATGGAATATTATGCAGCCATCAGAAACGATGAGTTTGGGTCCTTTGTAGGGACATGGATGAACCTGGAAACCATCATTCTCAGCAAACTGACAGAAGAGCAGAAGATCAAACACCGCATGTTCTCACTCATAGGTGGGTGTTGAACAATGAGAACACATGGACACAGGGAGGGGAGCACTACACACTGGGGTCAGTTGGGGGGAAATAGGGGAGGGACGGTGGGGGGTGGGAAGCTGGGGAGAGATAGCAAGGGGAGAAATGCCAGATGTAGGTGATGGGGAGGAAGGCAGCAAATCACACTGCCACGTGTGTTCCTATGCAACAATTTTGCATGTTCTTCACATGTACCCCAAAATGTAAAATGCAATAAAATAAATAAATGGGAAAAAAAAAAGAAATAGAGAAGCAAAAGCAAACAAATTTGAAAGCTAGTAGAAGGCAAGAAATAACCAAGAAGAGAGCAGAACTAAAAAACATAGATAAAAGAAAGACCCTTAAAAAAATCAATGAATTCAGGAGATGCTTTTTGAAAAGATTAATGAGATGGATAGACCAGTAGGCAGACTAATGAAGAAAAGAGAGGAGAAGCAAATACACACAATAAAAAAAGGGGATATCACCACTGATCCCACAGAAATACAAACTAACATCAGAGAATACAATAAACACCTCTATGCAAATGAACTAGAAAATCTAGAAGAAATGGATACGTTTCTGGACACATATACCCTCCCAAAGCTAAACCAAAAAGAATTCGAATCCCTGAATAGACAAATAACAAGTTCTGAAATTGAGGCAGTAATTAATAGACTACCAACCAGAAAATGCCCAGGACCAGGTAGAGTCACAGCCAAATTCTACCAGAGGTACAAAGAGGAGCTGGTACCATTTCTTTTGAAACTATTTCAAACAGTAGAGAGAGAGAGATTCCTCTCTAACTCATTTTATGAGGCTAGCATCATCCTGATATCAAAACCTGGAAGAGAAACAACAACAAAAAAAGAAAATTTCAGGCCAATATCCCTAATGAACATGGATCAAAATTCCTCAGTAAAATATTGGCTAACCAAATTCCACAACAAATCAAAAAGCTTACCCTCCACAATCAAGTCAGCTTCATTCCTGGGATACAAGGCTGGTTCAACATATGCAAATCAGTAAACATAATTCATCACATAAACAGAACCAATGACAAAAACAACACAATTAACTCAATAGATAAAGAAATGGCTTTCAATAAAATTTAACACCCCTTATGCTAAAAACTCTAAATGAATTACGTATTGATGGAAAGTATCTCAAAATAACAAGAGCTATTTATGACAAACCCACAGGCAATATCATACTGAATGCGCAAATGCTGAAAGCATTCCCTTTGAAAACCGGCATAAGACAAGGGTGTCCTCTCTCACCACTCCTATTCAAGATAGTTTTGGAAGTTCTGTCCAAGGCAATCAGGCAAGAGAAAGCTATAAAGGTATTTAAATAGGAAGAGAAAAAGTCAAGTTGTCTTTGCTTGCAAATGACATGATCATATATTTTAAAAACCCCATTGTAGGGAAAATGTGGCACATATACACCATGGAATATTATGCAGCCATCAAAAACGATGAGTTTGGGTCCTTTGTGGGGACGTGGATGAACCTGGAAACCATCATTCTCAGCAAACTGACAGAAGAGCAGAAGATCAAACACCGCATGTTCTCACTCATAGGCGGGTGTTGAACGATGAGAGCACAAGGACACAGGGAGGGGAGCACTACACACTGGGGTCAGTTGGGGGGAAATAGGGGAGGGACGGTGGGGGGTGGGGAGCTGGGGCGGGATAGCAGGGGGAGAAATGCCAGATGTAGGTGATGGGGAGGAAGGCAGCAAATCACACTGCCACGTATGTTCCTATGCAACAATTTTGCATGTTCTTCACATGTACCCCAAAACCTAAAATGCAATAAAATAAATAAATGGGAAAAAAAAAAAAACCAAACAAAAAAATAAATAAAAAAATAAAAACCCCATTGTCTCAGCCCAAAATCTCCTTAAGCT
This sequence comes from Sapajus apella, assembly GCF_009761245.1. NCBI lineage: Eukaryota > Metazoa > Chordata > Mammalia > Primates > Cebidae > Sapajus > Sapajus apella. Next base: position 2,112,007 of record NW_022437031.1, read on the forward strand.
GATAAGCAACTTCAGCAAAGTTTCAGGATACAAAATCAATGTGCAAAAATCACAAGTATTCCTATACAGCAATAATAGACAAATAGAGAGCAAAATCATGAGTGAACTTCCATTCACAATTGCTACAAAGGGAATTAAATACCTAGGAATACAACTTACAAGGGATGTAAAGGACCTTTTCAAAGAGAATTACAAGCCACTGCTCAAGGAAATAAAAAAGGACACACAGAAATGGAAATACCTTTCACACTCATGGATAAAAAGAATCAATATTGTAAAAATGGCCACATTGCCCAAAGTAATTTATAAATTCAATGCTATCCCCAACAGGCAACCACTGACGTTCTTCAGGGTGAGTGGACGCCACGTTTCCAGACAGACTTTTATTGCCCACAGACCAGGAGATTCCCAGGCAAAGGAGCCCCATGGGTCACCAGTGTGGCCATTTTGGCCTGCGTGGCTGTTTTGGCCAGTGCCCTGGTGCGGCAGTTCTCTGTACAAAATACACGGGTCCAGGCACGTTTTAGCTGGCGATTGGAGCTCCAGGAAGACAGAGTTGCCCATTCAACTGACAGAAAAAGGAATGGAAACAGGGAGCCAGGCCAGGAGACTCCAAGGCAAAAAAAGGGCCACGAATCTCAGCACGGCTGTTTCAGCCAGTGCAGGTGCAGTGGGTGACCACATGGGAAATCTCACAGATCCCTGTGCCTTTTGAACAGATGACTGAAACATCTGGGAGGCAGTCGACCGTACAAATAAAAAAAAAAGGGGGCTGTGAGGCAGGGAGCCAGGTGATCAGGCTCAGCTGGTTCCACCCCCACAAAAAAACAGCAATCAGAAACGCTCTGGATTGAGAGTTTCACAGCAAGCACAGATGAACCTGGGACGAGCCAGACCCTTGGGGGAGGGGCATCTGCCATTACTGAGGCACTCCACCACTACAGAGGTAGTCTGCCATTGCTGAGGCAGCCCACCATTGCCGAGGCAGCCCACCATTACAGAGAGAATCCATCATTATAGAGGTGGGCCACCATTGCTGAGGCAGATCTAACTATACCCATATAAATAAGACTGCAGGGAAGTTCCCACGGCAGCTGGGCAGAGCCCACAGCAGCTCAGCAAAGCCTCTGCAGGCAGACAGTGACTAGGCTGCCTCCTCGCAGGGAAGGGCAGCCTTGAAGAAAGGCAGCAGCACAACAGAAACTCATAAATAAAGCCCTAACTCCATGGAACACAGCACCCAGGAAAAAAAAGGGGGGGTTTATGCGTTCTCCTGCAGCAGACTTAAACGTACTTGCCCAGCAGCTCTGAATGAAAAACAGAGCTCACAGCTCACCACTTGAGCTCCTATAAAGGACAGACTGTCTCCTCAAGCAGCTCCCTGACCACCGGATATCCAAAGAGTCACTTCATAAAGGAGAGATCAGACTGACATCAGGTGGGTATCCTTCAGGGACAAAGATAGCAGAAGAAGAAACTGGCAGCAACCCTTACTATTTTGCAGCTGCTGCAGGTGATCCCCAGGCAAGCAGGGCCTGGAGTGGACCTCAGCAGTCCTACAGCAGAGGGGCCTGACTATTAGAAGGAAAACTAAGAAACAGAAAGAAATAACTTCATCATCAACAAACTGGACGTCCACTCAGAGATCCAATCTGAAAGTCAACAACTACAAAGACGACAGGTAGATAAATACACAAATATGGAAAGAAACCAGTGCAAAAAGGATGAAAACACCCAAAACCAGAACACCTCTCCTCCTACAAGGAATCACAACTCCTCACCAGCAAGGGAACAAGGCTAGATGGAGAATGAGTGTGATGAATTGACAGAATCAGGCTCCAGAAGGTGAGTAATAAGAAACTTTTGTGAACTAAAAGAACATGTTCTAATCCAATGCAAAGAAACGAAGAACCATGAAAAAAGATTTCACGAAATGCTAACGAGAATAAAAAACTTAGAGAGGAGAATATAAGTGAATTGATGGAGCTGAAAACACAACACGAGAGCTTCACGAAGCATAAACAAGTTTCAACAGTCGAATTGACCAAGGAGAAGAAAGGCTATCAGAGGTCAAGGATCAACTCAATGAAATAAAAAGAGAAGACAATTTTAGAGAAAAAAGGGTAAAAAGGAATGAACAAAGTCTCCAAGAAATATGGGACTATGTGAAAAGACCTAATCTATGTTTGATAGGTGTACCTGAATGTGATGGAGCGAATGAATCCAAGCCGGAAAATACTCTTCAGGATATTATCCAGGAAAACTTCCCCAACCTAGCAAGGCAGGCCAATTTTCAAGTCCAGGAAATACAGAGAACACCACAAAGATATTCGTCAAGAAGAGCAACCCCAAGGGACATAATCGTCAGATTCACCAGGGTTGAAATGAAGGAGAAACTGCTAAGGGCAGTCAGAGAGAAAGGTCGGTTACCCACAAAGGGAAGCCCATCAGACTCACAGCAGATCTCTCAGCAGAATCCCTACAAGCCAGAAGAGAGTGGGGGCCAATATTCAACATCCTTAACGAAAAGAACTTTCAACCCAGAATCTCCTATCCAGCCAAACTAAGCTTCATAAGTGAAGGGAAAAAAAATCCTTTATGAACAAGTAAGTACTCAGAGATTTCATCACCACCAGATCTGCTCTACAAGAGCTCCTGAAAGAGACGTTAAACATAGAAAGGAACAACCAGTACCAGTCACTCCAAAAACATACCAAATGGTAAAGAGCATCAACATAGTGAAGAAACTGTATCAACTAATGGGCAAAACAGCCAGCTAGCATCAAAATGGCAGGATCAAATTCACACATAACACTATTAACCCTAAATGTAAATGGGCTAAATGTCCCAATCAAAAGACACAGACTGGCAAATTGGATAAAAAGCCAATGCCCATCAGTGTGCTGTATCCAGAATACCCATCTCACATGCAAGGATACACAGAGGCTCAAAATAAAGGTATGGAGGAAGATTTACCAAGCAAATGGAGATCAAAAAAAAGCAGGAGTTGCAATTCTCATCTCTGATAAAATAGACTTTAAAGCAACAAAGATCAAAAGAGACAAAGAAGGACATTACATATTGGTAAAAGGATCAATGCAACAAGATGAGTTAACGATCCTAAATATATACACACCCAATACAGGAGTACCCAGATACATAAGGCAAGTTCTTAATGACTTACAAAGAGACTTAGACTCCCACACAATAATAGTGGGAGACTCTACCACCCCATTGTTAATATTAGACACATCAACCAGACAGAAAATTAACAAGGATATCCAGGACTTGAACTCGGACCTGGACCAAGCAAACCTAATAGGCATTTACAGAACCCTCCAACCCAAATCCACAGAATATACATTCTTCTCAGCACCATATCACACCTGCTCTAAAATTTACCACATAATTGGAAGTAAATCAATCCTCAGTGAATGCAAAAGAATGGAAATCATAACAAACAGCCTCTCACACCACAGCGCAATCAAGTTAGAACTCAGAATTCAGAAACTAACTCAGAACCGCACAGCTTCATGGAAGCTGAACAACTGGCTCTTGAATGTTAACTGGATAAACAATGAAATGAAGGCAGAAATAAAGATGTTCTGCGAAACCAACGAGAATGAAGAAACAACATGCCAGAATCTCTCGGACACATTTAATGCAGTTTCTAGAGGATAATATATAGCAATAAATGCCCACATGAGAAGCAAGGAAAGATCTCAAATCAAAAGTCTATCGTCAAAATTGAAAGAGCTAGGAAAGCAAGACCAAAAAACTCAAAACCTAGCAGAAGGCAAGAAATAACTAAAATCAGAGCAGAACTGAAGGACATAGAGACACAAAAAAACCCTTCAAAAAAATCAATAAATCCAGGAGCTGTTTTCTCGAAAAGATCAACAAAATAGACCACTAGCCAGATTAATAAAAAAGAAAAGAGATAATCAAATAGATGCAATAAAAAACGATAAAGGGGATATCACCACAGATTCCACTAAATAAAATCCATCACCAGAGATTATTACAAACGTCTCTATGCACATAAACTAGTAAACCTGGAGGCAATGGATAAATTCCTGGACACTGGCATCCTCCCAAAACTAAACCAGGAAGAAGCTGAAACCCTGAATAGACCAATAACAAGGTCTGAAGTTGAGGCAGCAATTAAGAGCCTACCACCCAAAAAAAGCCCAGGTCCAGATGGATTCAAAGCCGAATTCGACCAGACATACAAAGAGGAGTTGGTACCGTTCCTTATGAAACTATTCCAAACAATTGAAAAAGACGGAATCCTCCCTAACTCATTTTATGAAGCCAACATCATCTTGACACCAAAACCAGGCAGAGGCTCAATGAAAAGAGAAAACTTCAGGTCAATATCCATGATGAACATTGTCACAAAAATCTTCAATAAAATACTGGCAAACTGAATGCACATCAAAAAGCTCAGTCATCATGAAGAAGTAGGATTCAGGATTCATCCCGGGGATGCAAGGCTGGTTCAACATATGCAAGTCTATAAACGTAATTCACCACATAAACAGAACCAAACACAAAAATCACATGATTATCTTAATTGATGCAGAGAAGGCCTTTGACAAAATTCAACAGCCCTTTATGCTAAAAACCCTCAATAAACTAGGGATTGATGGAACGTATCTTAAAATAATAAAAGCTATTTACGACAAACCAACACCAATATCATACTGAATGTGCAATCCTGGAAGCATTCCCTTTGAAATCTGGCACTAGACAAGGATGCCCTCTCTCACCACTCCTATTCAATATAGTATTAGAAGTTCTAGCCAGAGCAATCTGGAAAGAAAAAGAAATAAAGGGTATTCAAACAGGAAAGGAGGAAGTCAAATTGTCTGTATTTGCAGATGACATGATTGTATATCTAGAATACCCCATCGTCTCAGCCCCAAATCTCCTGAAACTGATAAGCAACTGCAGCAAAGTCTCAGCATACAAAATCAATGTGCAAAAATCACAAGCATTCCTATACACCAATCACCGACTTAAAGAGAGCCACATCAAGAATGAACTGCCATTCACAATTGCTACAAAGAGAATAAAATACCTAGAAATACAACTAACAAAGGAGGTAAAGGACCTCTTCAAGGAGAACTACAAACCACTGCTCAACGAAATAAGAGAGGACACAAACAGATGGAGAAACATTCCATGTTCATGGTTAGGAAGAATCAATATTGTGAGAATGGCCATACTGCCCAAAGTAATTTACAGACTCAATGCTATCCCCATCAAGCTACCAATGACCTTCTTCACAGAACTGGAAAAAAACACCTTAAGCTTCATATGGAACCAAAACACAGTCTTCATACCCAAGTCAGATATAAGCAAAAAAAAAAAAAAAAAAAAAAAAAAACAGAAAAAGAAAAAAAAAAGCCAGAGGCATCACACTACGACTTCAAACTATACTACAAGGCTACAGGAATCAAAACAGCATGGTACTGGTACCAAAACAGACATATAGACCAATGGAACAGAACAGAGGCCTTGCATGTGCACCACACATCTGCAACCATCCAATCTTTGACAAACCTGACAAAAACAAGCAATGGGGAAAGGCATCCCTGTTTAATTAATGGTGCTGGGAAAACTGGCTAGCCATGTGCAGAAAGCAGAAGCTGGACCCCTTCCTGACATCTTACACTAACATTAACTCCAGATGGATTAAAGACTTAAACATAAGACCTAACACCATAAAACCCTAGAAGAAAACCTAGGCAAAACCATTCAGAACATAGGCGTAGGCCAGGACTTCATGACCAAAGCACCAAAAGCATTGGCAACAAAAGCCAAAATAGACAAATGGGACTTAATCAAACTCCACAGCTTCTGCACAGCAAAAGAAACAGTCATTAGATTGAATCGACAAACAACAGAATGGGAAAAAAATTTTGCAGTCTACCCATCTGACAAACGGCTGATATCCAGAATCTACAAAGAACTAAAACAGATTTACAATAAAAAAACAAACAATCCCATTCAAAAGTGGGCAAAGGATGTGAACAGACACTTTTCAAAAGAAGACATACATGAGGCCAACAAACATATGAGAAAATGCTCATCATCACTGGTCATTATAGAAATGCAAATCAAAACTACATAGAGATACCATCTCACGCCAGTTAGAATGGCGATCATTAAAAAATCTGGAGACAACAGATGCTGGAGAGGATGTGGAGAAATAGGAACACTTTTACACTGTTGGTGGGAGTGTAAATTAGTTCAACCATTGTGAAAGACAGAGTGGCGATTCCTCAAGGACCTAGAAATAGAAATTCCATTTGACCCAGCAATCCCATTACTGAGTATATATCCAAAGGATTATAAATCGTTCTACTATAAGGACACATGCACACAAATATTCATTGCAACACTGTTTACAATAGCAAAGACCTGGAACCAACCCAAATGCCCATCGACGATAGACTGGATAGGGAAAATGTGGCACATATACACCATGAAATACTATGCAGCCATCAAAAATGATGAGTTCGTGTCCTTTGTAGGGACATGGATGAACCTGGAAACCATCATTCTCAGCAAGCTGACATAAGAACAGAAAATCAAACACCACATGTTCTCACTCATAGGCGGGTGTTGAACAATGAGAACACATGGACACAGGGAAGGAAGCATCACACACTTGGGTCTGTTGGGTGCAAATAGGGGAGGGGAAATGGGGGGTGGGGGGTTGGGGAGAGATAGCATGGGGAGAAATGCCAGATATAGATGATGGGGAGGAAGGCAGCACATCACACTGCCATGTGATATACCTATGCAACAATCTTGCATGCTCTTCACATGTACCCCCAAACCTAAAATGCGGTAAAAAAAAGATCCCTGCCCTTGACACAATTAATTCTATAGAATGGCTAATAATATAACCAATAGACTGCCACTTAAGACTTTCCCTCAGCCTAATGGGAACCCAAAAGAAAGCACAGATGCCATGATTGGAACGTGGAGTATTTAGGATTGATCCTAGACATTCCTCCACAGCTTTAGCACTACAGCAATTGTGGACTCTTGCTTAAATAACGTTGCCTTTTTCTCCACTAGGTTTTCTAATACTGGTTTCCTAAAGTTGTTCACCTCTGGGTAGACGTCCCTTCCCTTCTCCCTTTGGATCAGCAACAAGTTTTAACCAATCCTTGTATTAAACACTATCTGTTTGAAAAAAAAAAAAAAAAGAAAAATGAAAAAAAAGCTCACCATCACTTGTCATTACAGAAATGCAAATTAAAACCACAATGACATACCATCTCATATCAGTTAGAATGGTGATCATTTACATTTCGGGAAACAACAGATGCTGGCGAGGATGTGGAGAAATTGGTATGCTTTTACACTGTTTTGGGAGTGTAAATTAGTTCAACCATTGTGGAAGACAGTGTGGCAATTCCTCAAGGATCTAGAACTAGACATACCATTTGACCCAGGAATCCCATTACTGGGTATAATACCCAGAAGATTATAAATCACTCTACTATAAAGACACATGTACATGTATGTTTATTGCAGCACTAATAACAATAGCAAAGACTTGGAACCAACCCAAATGCACATCAACGATAGACTGGATAAAGAAAATGTGGCACATATATACCATGGAATACTATGCAAAATATAAACTAGTAATTCTATTGCATGCATTACTCTTTTAAATTATGTAGAAAACAAAATGTTGAATTACAAAGCAAAGAACGAAATGCTAGCTTTTAAATTGATAATCGTTTTTCTCTTTTACCCATTAAAACATTAGAAAACAAAAGCAGAGTTATAATATGCTACAGTAATATTTGCTTTTAAAATTGCCTATGCATTTACTTTTATTGAGATTTTTTATTTTTTTTTAATATGGCTTCAAGTTACTGTCTATGGTCATTTCATTTCACCGTGAAGGACTCTCTTGAACATTTGTTGAAGGGCAAGTCTAGTGGTAATGAACTCCCTCAGCTTTTATCTGCAAATGTCTCAATTTCTTTCTCACTTTTTAAAGAAAGTTTTGCCACATATAGGATTTTTGTGTTTTCTTTTTCTTTTGATCCTTTAAATATATCAGTTCACTATCTTCTGGGTTCCAATATTTCTGATAAGAAATCTGCTGTAATCTTACTGTGAATCTCATGTATGTGACCAGTTGCTTCTCTCTTGCTGCATTCAAGATTCTCTCTTTTTCAAAATTTTTGTTATTATAATATGTATTGCTATGAATCTCTCTGGGTTCATCTTTCTTGGAATTCACTGACATTTTTGGATGTTTATATTCATGTTTTTAATCAAATTTGGGGAGTTTTCCACCATTATTCCAATATTCTCTCTGCCCATTTGTCTTTCTTTTCTCCTTCTTGTATTCCTACAATGCATATAATGGCCAGCTTGATGGTTGATGTCCCATAGGTCCCTTAGGCTCTGTTAATTTTTTTTCAATCTTTTTCTTTCTGTTAATCAGACTTAATAATTTCTATTGCCTTATTAATGTTTGTCAATTATTTCCTCTGCCTTTGAATTTCTCTAGTGAATTTTTCATTTCAGTTGTACTTTACAACTTCAGAATTTCTTTGATTTTGTTTTAGATTTTCTCTCTTTATGGGTATTTCTATTTTGTTCAAACATTGTTTTATTGTTTTTCTCCACATCTTCCTTTAGTTCTTGGAGTATCATTAAGACAACTGTTTTAGTCTTTGTCTGATATATCTGCCACCAGATCTTTCTGAAGAACAGTTTCTAGTTATTTATTTGTATCCTTTAAAAGGGCCATACTTTTCTCTTTCTTTGCATGCTTTGTGATTTATCATTGAAAACTGGACATTTGAATCTAGCAATGTGGTAACTCTGAAAACCAGATTCTCTCCCTTACCCAGGGTTTTCTATTTTTTGTTACTGTTTTTATTTATTGCTTTGAATTTGTCATTTTTGTAGACTGTCTCTATGCCAAGTATCAGCCTGGAATGTAAATTTAAGGTCTGCTTGGGTAATTTCTGAGCCTTTCCCAGGGCAGGCACAGTCACTTTCTAATTTTCCCCATATATGCAGTTGTTTTTAAATGCCCCAGTCTTTAACATCGGGCTCTGAAGAGGTGAAAAAGAGAAAAGTAAAAGGGGAAAATAAAAAGGGTGCCAGCCCTTCAAACTTCTTGGAAGTCACTTCAGCTAGAGGATAAGGGACTTACAACAACTGGAGAAGTACAACAATAATGTCTTCTGTCTTCTTTGTATGTCTATGATCATAAAAATCAATCATTCTTCAAATAAATGGTGCTGGGAAAATGGGATAGCCATATGCGGAAGAATGAAACTATACCCCTATCTCTCACCATATACAAAAATCAAAATCAAATTAAACAGGATTAAATATTTAAATGTAAGATGTGAAACTATGAAAGTACTAGAAGAAAACCATGGAGAAACACTCCAGAACATTGGTTTGGGCAACTTTTCTTGAGTAAAGCCCCAAAAGCTGAGGTGACCAAAACAAAAATGGACAAATGGGATCATATCAAGCTAAAAAGCTTCTGCATAGCAATGGAAACAATCAACACAGTGAATAGACAATACATAGAATGGGAGAAAATATTTGCAAAGTATCCATCTGATAAGGGATTAATAACCAGAATATGTCAGGACTTCAAAAAACTTAATAGGAAAACAACAACAAATAATCTGATTAAAAGACAGGCAAAATAAGTGAAAAAAATTTTCAGAAGACACGAACAGCCAACAGATATACAAAAAATGCTCAACATCACTATTTATCAGAGAAAAATGCAAATCAAAACCACAATGAGACATTGTCTCACCCCAGTTAAAATGGCTTTTATCAAAAAGATGGGCAATAATGGATGCTGGTGAGGATGTGAAGAAAGGAGAACCCCTGTACACAGTTGGTAGAAATGTAAATTAGTACAACCACTATGGAGAACAATATGCAAGTTCCTCAAGAAACTAAAAATAGAACTACCATATGATCAGGCAATCCCACTGCTGAGTATATGTTCAACACAAAGGAAATCCATATAGCAAAGAGATAGCTTCACTCACATGTTTACAGGAGCACTATTCACAAGAGCCAGGCTATGGAATCAACCTAAGTGTCTACCAACAGATGAATGGATAAAGAATATGCAGTACATACACACAATGAAATATTATTCAACCATAAAAAAGAGTAAAATCATATCATTTGCAACAACCTGGATGGAACTAGGGGCTACTATGTTAAGTGAAGTAAGTCAGGCATAGAACGACAAATATCACATTTTCTCACTAATATATGGGAGGTAAAAAAAATTTGAACTCATGGAGATACAGAGTAGAATGATGGTTACCAGAGGCTTGGAAGTGCAGTGGGGAGGTTGGGATAAAGATGGGATTGCTAATGAGTACAAAAACACAGTTAAACAGAAGGAGTAAGATCTAGTGTTTGATAGCACATTAGGGTGACTATTGTTAACAATAATTTATTGTAAATTTCAACATAACTTCAAAAAGTATAATTAGAATGTTCCTAAAAGAGAGAGATGATAAATGTTTGAGGTGATGGACACTGCAATTATCCTGATTTGAACATTACACATTTTATGAAAGTATTAAAACATCACTTAAAATATTTTATTATTTTTTTAAAAAGTAATTAGCAATACAAGCAAAGTTCTCCAATATTTGGAAGACATGGTCCTTTTTGTGCCCCACAGATTCCCACAAGCTCTTTGCAAGCTACTTCAGGAATACTGGGCACAGCTGCCTGCCACAGGGATGAATGCAGGGAGAATGGGTAGCTGCTACTGTGCTAAGAGCTGAAATTTACCCAAATTAACTGCAACTTACTGTCCAAGCCTTCCCTCAGAAGTTGCAAGCCTTCAGTAGATTCTGGAATTTGAAAATAGTTACTATCAGGCCAACTTTGCCAGTGCAATTGCTGTCTAGGTGAGGAGACAGATTCTTGATGTTTTACACTTCACCATCATCCCAGAATCCTCTATCCCGTGCCAACTATCTTTTCAAGGATGTTTCTATAGCAAACAGTCTTGGAAAATAGCGTCTTCGTTCAGAGCACAGCAGGTTTGCTTAATCTTCAGTATAAAAAAGGTAATGTTTCTCTGCAAAGCAAAAGTCAGGCAGGTTTGTTTACTGTGTATTATGAAACATTCTGGTTCACTAAGTTCAGTGTTCCTCAGCATGACACAAATCCACTGCATGTGCAAGCATATACCTTGGCCCTTTTAAATTACTCCTGTGAGACTTGAGTGGCAAGGGGAACCAACATAAATGTGATGTTTATGGTACTTGCTGTATTGTAAGTAATAAAGTCCTTTGTCTTTGACCCAGGTGCGTCATGTCTTCAGTCAGCACCTATGAAACTATGCCAGCCTAACTTGTTATCTTGCAAATAGGGTAAAATCTCCTGTTCTTCAGAGTTCTAGACACTGTAAAACCTAGGTAGGAATGCCTGGAGCAGTGACATTTAATGCCAGTATTCGTGAAGACAAAGGAATATATTTAGAATTACTGAACTTATATTCTTGAACAAAGACAATATGACTTTTTACTATCTATTAGCCTAAACTAATGTATAAAACAACCATAAAAAGGATGCATCAACTTTCAAGTACCCATCACTCAAAAATTGGGATCAACCTTTAGTTTTTCTTTTGGTCTTTTCTAAATTTCTTTTCACTCTGGTACTGTTGGTCTCCACAATGGAATTGTCAGTCTTCTTGTTTCAAGGTCCTTATTATCTGTGTCTCTGCTCATCTTATTTTCAATCTGCATGCTCAGATGTGCAAAAATTATAACTTTACTTACAATCAAACTTAGTACTACTTCAAGTCCCCTTCCTGACCAGAGACAGAAAACTTAAACTAGTAATGTCCAGACATATTAAGTCACATTAGGGCTTTTCTTAGTTATACTCAAATAATTCAGGACTTTCAAATCTTTTTTTCTTTAGGATTGACTTAAATTCCCATAAGGAATATTTCCAGTCTTTCTTGGGGTTCCACTCCTATTGAAGCTATCCCATAGTAGGGGAAAGCACGGGTTAGGGGATGGGGTACTTTGTAAGAGAGCCACAAATTAGTTTATATTCCTCCCCAAATCTCTCCTCTTACTGGAGCTAAGAGGAGCTTTATCTTGTAGACAGGGTATGTCAGTAAGAATTTTTCCAAAGTATTTCTTAAGCTACATAAAATACTTTAATTAGGGAAAAGATCACATGTTTATTTATTGACATGTTTTAGAAGATGCATTTCTTTGGATATATTCAGTAAAACATATAATTTAAAGCCAATATGATGAACTTATTGTTGGTAGGACATGGAAAAATTATTTTATATAAATACACACTTTATTTCCATAGTTGCTATTTTCAAATTATTATTTTAATTATTAAAAGTAGTATTTGATTATACCTGCATAAACTCAGAACAACGAAAAAATTTAGATAAGCTTTCTGGTGAATTAGTTTTTTTTGGCTTAAGATGCTGAGGCTTTCAGAATAAATGAGATTTCAGTTGGATCTTGAGAGTTGGTAGCAGAGAAACAGAATAAACAGTCTTTTTCTTCTAAGGTTTAGATAAGTTTTTCACTAAAAAACACTCATGATGCCAAGCATAAGGCAAATAACTTTTCCACAAATGTTGATACTTTTATTCCTTACTATAAATCTATGATAGGTATTATTATCCTTATATTACTGTTGAGGAAGTTGAGGCTCAAAGAGGTGAATGACTTGCTTCAGGGTTACCTAGCTAAGTGGCTGAGGCTAGATTTGAGTCTGCCTAACTCTAAATCCTACATTCTTTCCATTGTGTTACATCATGTTACCTTTTTGCTTAATCCATTCTCTTGGCTCAATTCTTATCTGATTCTGGTCTGTGAGAGAATTAGCTGGATTTAGATAGGCCCTGGGTGAGGGAGAGGTCTGGAACCCAATTTAATTTATTTGTATAAGGTATGGTGGCAGCGAAGTTCTTCTCCCAGAATTCAATTTACAGTATTTTTTGACAATCAGATTATGGTGGTAAACCAAAAAGCTTACAACCCTATAGATCTGGGACACAAACTGAAATGAATGTCAGTGAATATTTTGTGGAGGTAAACGAGTTCCCTGTTGAGTCAGTCTGCAGTGACTGGGGCCAATAATGGTCAGATGCAGGGGATAAAGTATGCCATGTTTGAATGGTCAACAGTAATGTGGCTCTTTGGTATACTTCGGTCTAGGTAGCTCTACAGCTATGAAAGCCATAAAGAAATTTAATGTGCTTAGCCTGTAATCCTAGCCACTCAGGAGGCTGAGACAGGAGAATCTCTTGAACTTGGGAGGCGGAGGTTGCAGTGAGCCGAGATTGCGCCACTGCACTCCAGCCTGGGTGACAGAGGAAGACCGCATCTCATAAAGAAAAAAAAAAAAAAAGAAAAGAAAAAAAGAAAGAAATCTAGTACATTAGACTTATTGCAATCTTTAAGTCACATGCTTTAAAAAAAAACCTCAAATATTAATGCAAGGCATATTTGGTTGTTGTTACAGAAATTAGCTCAAGTAATTGGGGGCTATTGTAATGATACAGTAGAGAATCTTGTGTAACCAACTTAAAATAACTCAGTTATGTCTCAGGAAACTGGAAAACCTGTCTATCTCTTGCTATCATTCACTCTCTCTTACTACATAATCTTACCTCTTTTTCTCTCAAAACATCTGCACAATAATCATAGTTTTAAATTTATCCTCTGCTACTATCTGAGTGTGCTTAGCTAATCGTAGCTGTCCAAAAGTGCAAGTCCCAGTTCTCCAACTACAGTGGCTCAAAGAAGGGTTTTACTCATTCAATGAGTATAGATGTAGGGGGTTATCAATGTTGATAGAATAACTCAATAGCAGGGTCAACATTTCAGTGACCTTCTCCATGTGTTTGCAAGGTGGTTACTTCAATTCCAGACATCATATTCATATTCATGGCAGGGAAAATGAAGAAAGAGATAGAAAGAAATTCTAGCGGTTTTTGTTCCTTTTTATCAGGAAAGAAAAGCATTTTTAGAAATGCCCATCAAATTTTTCCTTACATTTCATTGGCTAGAACTAGCCTTAGGGCCACCCCAAATTGCACACAAAGGGAGCAGGGGAAGTGAGCTAGGCACAAGGTTGACCTGAAAAAAATATCAGGCCTGCTAGCAACGAAGAATATGAAAATGGATACTATGTTGGCAGTTACAAGTCTCTGATAAAAGGACCTGCCAGTTAAGATCCCGGCAGCAAGTGATGACATAGTCTCTGTGTGGTCTAATCCAAGTCAGTGTCTAACTTCCAATGGTTAGCATAGTGAGAAGGGTTGCCTTGTTGGGGCTTTGCCAGGGATAGCTGTTCTGAGGAGTGTAGTATTCGTGTCATAGGTAAACTGCTAAAACGGCCTACAGTGATCCCTGCCTTCTAGTATCCTTCTGTCTGTGTAATCCTTTCGTATTAAGGATGAGCTAGACTTAATGACTTGCTTCTGATGAATAGAATATAGAAAAAGTCATGGGATGTCACTTCCTAGGTTAGCTTACAAATGTTTGCAACTTCCCTCTTGCTAGCAGATTCTCTTTATTGAGTTTTTAGCTTGCAGGCTTTGATAAAACATGCTGTCATGTTGAAGTGGCTCTTGTGACAACGAACTAAGGGCAGCGTCTCTTCAATAGCTAGCAAGGAACTGAGGCCCCTCAGTCCAACAATCCACAAACAACTAAATCCTGCCACCAATCATGTTAACTTCAAAGTAGCTTATTCCAAAGTTGAGTCTCGAGATGACTAGAGTTCAGCGAACACCTTGATAGCTACCTGTGAAAGACCTTGAAGCAGAGGACTCAATCAAGCTGTGCTTGGATTCTTGACCAACAGAAACAGTGAGATAATAAATGTGAGCTGTTTTAAGCTGCTAGATTTGGGGGGTAATTTGTTATGCAGGAAAACCATTAGAGGAAAGAAATGATGGACATCTCCAGAACATCCATTTAAATATCCTGCCATGGGCTAACAACTCATGATTCAGATATTTTCTCTTCTGCTCTCTCTTCTCACAGATGTCTCCTTGTGTAGAAAAAAAACCTTTCTAATAATCAGGTTAGAGAATTCTAAAATTGGAACTAAATCTTTCATAGGTGAATGAGTTTCCCATCTTTGAAGATATTCAAGCAGAATCTGTATGACTGTCTGTTAGAGGTTTGTGAAAAGGATTCAGGCCTCATATGAGGACAGACTAGATGGGTACTTCCTAACCTTTCTCACATGATAGAAAACAATACTTGCATGTATAGTACACTGGAGGTAAACAACAAGGCTGCTTGTGGCTTGAGTGACCAATTTCCCTAGGTTGAGAGAAAAAGGGATTCCTCTGGACACATAATTCACACCAGTGTGCCTTGGTTCATTGATCTGGAAACCCAAGATGAGATGACTTAAGGCTTTTACATACTTAGGTTCCCTGGAGCTATGGTTCCCATGGTGTCATTCCAAGAACAGCAGGGTCAGCATAACCTAGGCACTTTTGGAATGCAAGCTCTTCAGCCTTCCCTTAAACCTGCTAAATCAGAACTATGGGAGTGAGGTCCAGCAATTCATATTTCACCAAGCTCTACAGGAAAAACTGGGTTTAAATCTTCATATTTGCATTTTTGGCTGTCATCTGTGAGAAAGTCACTTTGCCTCTCTGTAACTCAGTTATATCATCCATAAAATTGGCTAAATAAACTATCTTTAAAAATTAATGATATATTTATAAAGTGTTTAGTGTAGTGATCAACACATAATAGTTATTTAGTAAATGTTAGTTCTAGTCCCATCAAAAAAACTGAACTGAATTTATTTTAAAGAGCATTTATGAACACATTCAGTAGCTTGAAAATTGTACAAAATGATACAGGAAGCAAAAATCACCTACAATTTCATATAATTTTCAACATTATGTGTCTATCATTCCAGTCTTGTTTCTGTACCCATTTATACTTAGAATAAATAAACTGCCTAAACAACTTCTAATTGTGAGTAATGGCTGTACACTGCCAATTCTTGATTATTCATTTGAGTAATCATTGGTGGCAAATTAAAATCCCAAACTGGTTTCCCTCTGCCACACAGCATGTATCTGTGCTGCCTTCCCCTGCCATCAATTAACACTTGCTTGAGAATAAAAATTCATTTTTATATCAGCTAAGGGCAACAAAATGCCAAGAAATCAGAGCAAGTATTCCAGAGCATGCTAGAAATAGGACTCAGATTACCTGGAACTTTCTTTCCATGAAAGCAGGGCTTTGAAAATTGGCCTTTTAAGCACCTACTATCTTTTAGGCATTGCATTTAATTTAAAAAAAAAAAAAGGAATCAGACACACTTTTAATTATTTTTGACAGTCCAATTTACTAGGGGAGTTAAAATAGGTATATTGAGAATTTCAATATGTCAGGTCTATTCAATTTAATTCAAGAAGTATTTATAGATTATCTAATATGTTCCATGCAATGATGAGTATGATGCTACCTCGCTCCTTAAGGGGATCACCACTTGATAAGGCCAAGAAACACATATAATCCAAATGTTGGTTGGGTTAGCCTTACTTCTCAGAGATCTTGAAATAATTGGTTTAGGCCTCTTACATTCCATGATATGTGAACTCCTTAATCTCCTCATGATTCTATGATAATCCAGGGCTTATACCCTCTTTCTTATCTTAGGTTCTTTTCTCTGCCTCCTGCATCTCCACATGCTATATGTATTTTATTCTAATACAATATAGAGGTGGACCTCAAGTCTTCACTAGTTTACACAAGAAATCTATCCACAATAATACTTTCATGACTTCTAGACTTTCTTAAAGATTTGGAGGTAAAGAGAAAATTCAGAGCAGGAACCATATGTCTTTCTATCATCTTCTTTCTCCTCTTCTCATCTCTTCTCTTAGTCATCTCCTTCCGAGATTGCTCTCATAGTTCTAAACACATTCTCCTCTATTATGCAGAACACTTTTATCCTCCTCAATTCCTCCCTACTAGCTTGCTTACCTCAACGCATAAAGATATATAGCCAAAAAAGTTCATTTTAAAAATGAATTACTCTCCTTACAAGGCAGCTAGGTTTATATTTAGCAAATTTATTTTTGCATTATATCAACAAATAAATATATTAACAAGGCAGACCCTGTTAAGTGTCTTCCTAATACCCATTCCCCTTATATTCCTTGCCAACAGAGCCTTAAATTTGTTTTGACCGTCAATGTGGCCAGCTTCAGGTGAGAAGGTGGAACTTTTCCAGCTTTCTTCAAATCAAGGTGGCCATGCACCCAGTTTCAACCAATGATCATAAGGGAGAATCAGCTGGTAAAGCATATGGAAAAGTTTTTGCTCTTCTGAAAAAAGAGACAGAAGCAGCTGATGCTGCTTCTTTACCCTAGGGAAAGTTCTGATTGGCCTGCCTGAAATAATGTACTTATCCCCTAGTTTAATCAACTATGTTTAGGGAGTATGATCATGTTGTAATAATATAACAACTCTTATTGTAACCATGTAGGTTGTAGGATGGACAAAAAAAGGTGAGAGCAGATTTTTAGAGAGAGTTTTGGAGTAGGTAATCCCACAAGTACTTGCTAGAACAAAGTTAGAAGACAAATAATACTGGGAATGTAAAGAGATTTTGTTGGTTTTGGATAGAATAACCAAGAATGCCCAGATTCTGCCTTACTCTTCCTTTTCAACTGTTTCCTGAGAACAGGACAATTAAAAAATTGGAAACAGAGTATCATGTTATTATAAGTTGGACTAGGGCTCAATATGTCTAATACAGAGTTCTGGGAAACCTGATATGAAGCACATACCTAGAGTTCTAAGAGAGTCTAGTATTTCTGTAACTCAGGATGAATAAAAATATTACCTTTCTATCAGGTACACATAGCTAAAAAGAATGAACTTTGATGATCCCAGCAAAATGGAAGAAGGAGCAGCTGAGACCAAGGTTTGCCCAGCTGCCTGGTCTGTATTCCAGGGTTCCCATTCTTCAGCCTACAAGTAAATGTGATCCAGGCATGTCTCACATTCTGATTGATTGATGTTAACTTTTGTTTAGAAAGAGGGAAGAAAATAATAGGAAAATATGTGGGAACCATCTGTTAGAGTTATTTCTGATGTGAGAAGAGGCATTGAGACTCCTCTCCCCTTATTCTGCATTTTTTTCTCCTATCTCTTTGGGCCTTAATAGTAAGATGACAGTCAGCGATAACCATTCCCCTTGTGAGGGAAGACCCATGGACTATCAGAGAAGTTCTGCCCCTCCTTTTCTAACACCGTCTCCTTAACACTCATTAATTATTTTGTTTATCCTCCTAGGACCAAAGCTGCACAGCAGTTCAAACATTTACCTGTTATTTTAGTTCACATACCAAATTATGCATATCTATAATTGTCCAACCTGGTTCGATGAGTAATGCATGGTAGCATACTCCAAATAATGCAACATTAGCCCAGCAATATCAGATACATTTGAACAATATGAAACCACTCTAAATATTATGTTTTTGCAAATCTAAAGTTTCATGCTGAAATCTATTTACTATGTAGAAATTCAATTTCCAAAGAAATTAAAGCCAAAAATGATTTTCTCTTCAATTTATTATTTTGCTTTATCTCAGCAAGAGGAGGTTTCACACAGATTCCTGGGTGGAGTCTGATTTCCTTAAACAGATGCATGCTTGGCTATATTTCACTAGGGTTGTAACTCTTCTAGCACTTCTGAAGTTGGAATGATACAAATTCAAGTCTCCCTTGGATACCACTTTTCTCAAGTTCTGGTTCAATAATCATAAAATGCAGGATCAAGTGCTTACAGCAATCTTAAGCAAAAATAACATTATCATATTGCTGTTACCAGCCGTATTGTTCAGATAACGAGAGTAGAGGGAGAAACAGAAAAAAAATTGGGGTTTTAACTTCATCTGTATGCCTGTCAATTTGTGCTAAGTGTGCAGTGTCTATAACCCATCAAATAAAATTCAACTGAGAATTCTACCACTGAATCACCAATGCAAGTATCTAAAGAACTTCTGCATAGCAAAAGAAAACACCAATAAACAGAGAGCTCACAGAATGGGATAAAATAGTCACAAACTATGTATCTGACAAGGGTGTAATACCCAGAATCTAAAAGGAACTTTAATCAACAAGCAAAAACTAAATAATTCTGCTAAAAAGTGAGCAAAAACATAAACAGACCCTTCTCAAAAGACAACATACGGGCCACCAACAAACATGAAAAGATGTTCATCACCACTAGTCATCAGAGAAATGCAAATCAAAACCACCATGAGATACCATCTCATACCAGTCAGAATGGCTATTATTAAAAAGTCAAAAAACAACAGATGCTGGTGAGGATGCAGAGAAAAGGGAACACTTATACACTGTTGGTGGGAATATAAATTATTAATAGTTCAGCCTCTGTGGAGATGTCTCAAAGAACTTAAAGAAGAGCTACCATTTGACCCAACAATCACATTACTGGGTATTTACCCAAAAGAATATAGATCACTATACCAAAAAAAAAAAAAAAAAAAACCCACAAACCATATGCACTTG
The DNA here is from genome assembly GCF_009761245.1 of Sapajus apella. Lineage (NCBI taxonomy): Eukaryota > Metazoa > Chordata > Mammalia > Primates > Cebidae > Sapajus > Sapajus apella. The sequence continues at coordinate 2,131,635 of NW_022437031.1, forward strand.
TATGTTAATCACCACACTATTCACACTATCAAAGACCAATACTGCATAGCCATAAAATACAATGATATCATGTCTTTTGTAGCAACATGGATGGAGCTAGAGGCCACAATCCTAAGTGAATTAATGTAGAAACAGAAAACCAAATACCACATATTCTCACTTGTAAGTGGGAGCTAAACATTGAGTAGACATAAACATAATCCTGAGAATAACAGACATTGTAACCTGCTAGAAAGGGGAGAAAAGGAGAGGTGCTTGGGTCGAAGAACCACCTATTGAGTATTATGCTCATTACTTGGATCCAATATATCAATATTACAATCCTACACATGTACCACCTGTATCTAAAACAAAAGCTGAAAATAAAGTAAAATAAAATTCAACTGAGATAAATTGTCTGTGAAGAAAGCAGTTGAGCTGCCATATTTATTCTCTAAAAGCTTCATGAAATCCCAAATCCATTTTTTGTTTGTTTGTTTTTTGTTTGTGTTTTGAGTCAGGATCTCGCTCTGTCACCCAAGCTGTGGTGCAGTGGCACAATTACAGCTCAGGGCAGCCTCCACCTCCTAGGCTCAAGCCATCCTCCCACTGCGGCCTCCCAAGTAGCTGGGACCACAGGTGATCACCATCATGCCTGGCTAGTTTTTAAAAATATTTGGTAGAGATGAGGTCTCAATATGGTGCTCAAGCCCCAAATCTTTACTAGCTCTGCGCTGCTACTATTGACATTTATCAAACATCCATAATGGTATTGCTTTCCTTCAGATTTTGAATTCCCCAGACTTTGATTATCTAAATGGCAACATAAACATTTCTCCTACCATTTAAATTCCTGCCACAACAAGATGTGATCTGTCTGAAGAAATATACTACTCCTCAGCTCTGAGTGAGAGAGTAGGATTGAAGAAAGCAAGATGCAATCCCTCCAATCAATGCCCCAAAATATGTAAACCAAAATCCTTTTTTATCCATAGAGGGAGTTTCCTAGATGGCCATAAGGAGAATTTTGCTTTCTCCATGTGGAACTCCGTCTTCTAATCTAGCTTAAGTGCAGCTGCCTCTTCAGTCCACATTTCCCAAGGATTTCCTACTTCAGGAGAGAATCTCTTTCCCTCCAACTACCAGCTGCAACTCTGATTACTAAACATAAGATGCTGCACAAAATATTTTCTGTGTAGAGCTATGGGAAAGTGTGATTAAAAAGTGGCTCACCTGAAGCCTTAATGGAATTCCTGTCCCCAAGCTCAAATCCAAATGTTACTGTTCTCTGAACCAGCCACACATTCTTAGATACGGGGTGGAGGGGGGCGGGAACATTGCTGAAACTGCCTCTAGGTAGGCCCTGGACCTCTTACAGGGGGAGAGGAGGAATAGGAATGGAAGGACCATGAATGGGAATGAGACCTATTTGCAATATCAATCCCACCCTTTATTAAATCTGACCTAATCAGCGTCATGCCAAGTGACCTATAATATAAATATTTCCCCTTTGGGAGGAAGGAATGAAGTAAGGGCTGAGTAGAAAGGTACCTTCCTGATACAGGTAAAGGGCCATTACAAATAGGAATTAGGCAAAACAGTTGTGGAAAGAACTACTGTTTTTCAGGCAAAGGGGAAAGAATAAGCAAAGATACAAAAGAGCTAACCAAGCAGTATGATATGGAAGAGCAGAATGTTTGTACAGCTATTCAGTTCAAACTAGCTTAAGCAACAAAAGGAATTTAGCACAAGGATAGAGGAGTGTCTTATGGAGCCCAAAAACAAGAAGGCAGGTGGGCTTCAAGGAATAAGCTGCAGCTAGGAACACAACTGCTATCTGGACTCTCTCTCCCTCTCCTATTGCTGCATATCTCTGTGTTTCTGCTTAATCTTTTATAGCAGGCCAGCATTTTCTTTTCCCCCAGACCATATGGTAGAAAAATGGCTGCTGCCAACAGCTATGAAGTTTATGCTGCTTATCATAAGAAAGCTACCAGACCAGGATGAAATCTGTTAGTCTAGATTCCAGATTCCCAAGGAAGGACTATATGATAATTCCACCAATTGGCTAACTGTGGCCAATGGGTCACATTACATAAAATCTTCTACAGTAACATTATGATGGAGGTGATGGAAAGAGAAACTCTCAGAAGGGCGATGCTCAGCCCAGGATACTTAAAAGTTATATTAGATTCCCGGGCATGAAGTGGAATGCAGAGAACAGTAGAGGACACGACTGGAAAAGAGACAGATTATGAAAAGCAATGTGGAGCTTGAAGTGTAATCAATAAGGAATGGGGACTAGATCTGAAATTTTTTTAAGCAGGGAGAGAATATGGTAAGGTTTGTATTTTTAGATAACTTATTCAAGAGTCAGTGCAGAAGATGGTTTGGAAGAGAGGTAAGAGTAAAGGTAAGGAGCTTGATTAGGAAGTTTCTGAAATACTCCTGAAAAAAATAATGAGGGACTAAATAAATTAATGCAAACTGGTGGTGGTACAAGTGTAAAGGAAAAATAAATGAATATGAGAGGTATTTAGGAGATAGAATCAGCAGGGCTTATTAACTTAATTAGATGTAGGAGGTTAGAAGAGAGAGTCTGAGGTGACCTTTATGTTTTTGGTTTGGGAGACAAGATAAAATACACCTATACAGAGAGGGACTATAGGACTGTTGGGGGCCTGCCAAACTTGGAAGTGCATCCAGTCTTGGGATTAGATCATACTTTGCTTCGTTTTGTCTCATTGAGACAGAAATTTCAGCACACCAAGAGACAAAGCTCAGGCAAAGGGTTTCACGTATCCTTTATTCACTATTGAATATGATGCCAAAGGAGGTCCAGATCAACCTTCTGTTGGAAGTGGGCATGTTCAGTTGCCTGAATTGTCCTGATTCCAGAAGATGACATTTCTCATCCAAAAATTGAAGGCATACTACAGAGGAGTTTTTCCTAAAGCAGAGATCTGAGCATCTGGAAGAGCTGAAGAACTACCAAATGGCTATTCCAAGAGGCAGATAAAGTGTTTTTATCCCTCCTTCCCTCCTTTTTTCTTTACTTTCAATAGGCAGAAATCTGGGTGAAGTGCAGTTATAATTTCCTTTTGTCGTATTTCAGACACGAAAAGATACATGTCTCCCTAATCTATGGATATATATTTACATCTATCTGTTTCTATCTAGCCAGCTATCCCACTAGCTAGCTAGCTGCTACAATCTGGTGGAATTCCCAAAGGGCCTTTAAGAAGAGGGTATACAAATTCATCCATTCATTTATTTGACAAAGATTTATTGAGAGCCTACTATGTGGCAGGTACTATTCTAAGCATGAGAGATACAGCAGTGAACAAAGCAGACAAGAATCCCTGTCTTCATGAAGCTTCAATTCTAGTGATTTAACTTATTCTTCCCTGGTGCATATATACAGCTTATTTTTCAGGAAAAGGTACAGAAGTCTTAGCTTGACTCACATAAAACGGTCATAATGTAGTCATTTCATCTGTTTCTGTGAGAAGGTTAAATCATTATTTGACAATACCAGGGTCTCCATTTGGGGAATTTTTTTTTTTTTTTTTTCCTGGCTGGAGTGCAGGCTGGAGTGCAACCAGCCTGGAGTGCAGTGGCGCCATCCTGGCTCACTGCAACCTCTGCCTCTCAGGTTCAAGTGATTCTCATGCCTCAGTCTCACAAGTAGCTGGGACCACAGATGTGAGCCACTCCTGGCTATTTTTTGTATTTTTAGTAGAGTCAGGGTTTCACCATGTTGCTCAGGCTGGTCTCAAACTCCTGATCCATTCCCCTCATCCTTGAAAAGTGCTGAGGTTACAGGTATGAGCCACTTCACCTGGCCTCCTTTTGGGGAAATTGTTTTGGAAATCTACCCCCAAAAAGAAAAATAACCATTAGCATGGGAAAATACATTCAAGCATGGACAGGTTGAATCTGAACTGCTTGGGTGGCATCCAAGTGAGGATGTCGAGTGGACAGTTGGATCTATTTAGCTGGATCTCAGGATGGAGAGGTCTGAGCTAGTAATATAGATTTTAAAGTCATCCATGTGCAGGTAATAGAGCATTGAGAGTGGAATAAAAGAAATAGGCCAAGAGTGTAACTATGGGGGGGGAGAACTAACATTTTCAGGGTAGATTGAAAGAGAAGAGACCATGAAACTTACATAAATAAAAAAGATAAAGAGGAAGGAAAAGAACAAAGAGAATGTATGTCTGGAAACAAGTGAAGCAGAAAATTTCAAGCAGACCAAAGTGATCCATACTGTCATATGCAGCAGTGAGGTCCAATAACAAATGTACTGAAAAGTGTCCATTGCATAGGGAAATTTGTCAGTAACTGGTGTTCTTAACAAAATAGGTTTAGTGGAGTGGTGGAAGTAAAATCCCTATTACAATGGTTGGAAGGTAAATGGGAAGAGAATAAATAGAAGCAGTGAATGTAAGATAACCGCTTCGAGACCTTTGAGTGAGAAGGAAATGTGATAGGGTAACAGGAGACATTTCTAGGAAACTTAAGAAGGCTCCAGGATCAAAGGAAAGTATGTCTTTTAAGAATAGAAGAGTCTTGAGTATGTTTACAGGTTGAGGAAAATGATGTAGTTGGGAGGGAGAGTTTTAAGGTACATGAGACAGAAAGTGGGTAAGACCTCTAAGGGGCTAGATGAGACAAAGATCAGGAACTCAAATAGAAGATTTAGTCTGTTAGACTGGAGGAATAAAGGTATAATATGGGAGCAGATGCAGATTGTAGGTGAGAAAATTTGTTACCTGTAATTTTTTTTTTTTTTTTTTTTTTTTTTTTTTTTTTTTTTTTTTTTAGGAACACAGGTAATAAAGTCACCCATTGGGTGTTGGGTTTGCTGAGTGAAGAATGAGGTCATCTGTCTTATTAGAGACTGGTTGAGGTTTAGAATAGTAGCTGAGGAGAATTGGAGAAGGACTGACCAAGAGAAAGAATTGCCAAGTAGTTCTGAGATGAGAAGCTAAATCTGTGGTAACATCAGTTTGCATTAAAAGGTCATAGTGATTTTCTTCAGAGGAGTTTGAATGGAAACAGTGAACAAAGGATGAAGATCTATAGCATATAGACAAAAAGGGTTGAAGTATTGAAATTCTAGGAATTACTTCAATTCTGGAGACTCTTTAATTTTTTCTTTTTTGAGACAGGGTCTGGCTCTGTTGCCCAGACTTGAGTGCAGTGGTGTAATCGTAGTTCACTGCAACCTCTGTCTCCTGGGCTTAAGTCATCCTCCCACCTCAGCTTTGTGAGTAGCTGGGACTACAGGCACATGCCACCACACCAAGCTAATTTTTGTATTTTTTTTGTAGAGACAGAGTTTCGCCATGTTGCCCAGGCTGGAGCAGCCACTTACAGTGGCTTACAGGAGTGAGCCACTGTGCCCGGCTGACCCTTTATATCATATGTTAAGATGAAATCATCCAAAGAGCTTTCTCAGTAATGTTACTTAAAGTCTGTTTCCAATCTTATACCCTCCCCCTCAAATACATCTGTCAGTTTATGATTTCATTTATGTAAATTATTTATTAACTTGTCTTCTTGCACCATTAGATTATATGCTCTTTGGGGCTGGAGCACTGTCTAATATTTGTGCTAGACCCCTAAACAAGTAATTTGCCTTTGACGAAGACTCTCTCCTTGACCAAATTTGAGTCAGGCTCTTCTGAGTCTTCTTCTCAACTAAGCCCTGACCACGGGCTCTGTCCTCGGCTTGCTTAGTTCAGTTTTAGCAAGAATCCTGCTGAGTCAGTTTAGTGGAAATCCCCTATCTGTGGTATCTGATCATTCTGGATATATTATTAGATTCCTCATCTCCCACTCCTGATATCGTATTATCCTGGTCTGCCTTTAGCAAGATTCCCATCATATTGATTTAGCAAGAATTCCCCTAGACTTAATGTTTCCTCTTAGTAATTTTTCATTAACTGATGCCCTCACCCTGCTCCTTGGTTATAAATTCCCACTTACAAATGTTACTCCCCCACCTTGTTGGAGTCAGAGTTGAGCCTCATCTCTCTCCCCTATGGTAAAACTCTGTAACAATAATCCTTCTTGAATTAAGTCTTTCTTACCATCTTTAACAAATATCATGAAAATTTTTTCTTTAACACCATATTTAGCCATCAGATGTAGACCTTTTCCAAACTTTGGCATGCCATACAAGGCATTTCACAATCTCTGCTCAACCTACTTCTCTATATTCAACTCCATTATACTTTTACACTTCCCAGCCTATAAATACAGATAATATGTGTAAGTCAAACTTTTTTACTTTTGCTGAACACATCATGCATTTTCAAATTTTCTGGGCTTTTGAATATACTTTTTCACTTGCATGGAATTTTTTTATCCCCTTCTGGCAAATTCCCATTCATCTGTTGACACCTTCTATGATTTTATTTATTTAAGAAAGGTCTACTCTTAGTTTACGAGGTGCATCTACTGTGCCAGCACAGAGTTCTGTTTTTGAAGAACTCACTGATTTGTAATTGTAAAGGTAAATGAAGGTGAATAAGGAAAACAAAATAAAAAGAAAAGAAGGTGAATAAGGTGAAAGAGACTATTTTCTCCCCCTTAGCTTCTTAGCATATCTCTTTGGGGGAGAGAGTGAACCTTTATCCTTTCTCTAACTTTTGGAATGTAGATAAATCTCTCCAGAGATTACAGAGTCTCAGTCTCCAGTTTTATAATGTACACATATTTCCAAGATCAAGGTACATTTCTCTTTGAAATGGAAAGACATGTCTTAAAAGTTGATGTAGGAGCCCGTCTCAAGGTGTAACCATTCGTCTTTCAGGAGGACTAGAAGTATTTTTGGGAAGGTAAGAAAAGTTTTACTATTCCGTTGGAAGAATTCAATTAACTAAACAAATAGTTATCTCAATTCTTAAGTGGACTTGTTATCTGTTTTGATATATAAGTTGTGTAGAATTTTATTTTGAATTTGCAGTCTGTTGAAGCCGACTTATATGCATGTACTCTGTTGTGCTTACTCAATAATAAATCAGCCTTCTTTTATTACATATTGATATGGAGAAGTCTGTTTGTTGGAGTTTTTACCTTTCTATCATAGTAAAGGCAGATGCACTAATGTGGGCAAAGGAGTAAAGATTTTTATCTTGAAACTCCAAGAAAGATACAGAAGGAGTTTAAGTACAGCAGTGACACAGTTCTCTATCTAGAAAGAAACACAGAAGAATTAAAGATGACTAGCAGCATTTTATATATGTATTCCTCTATTCACTGTTAAAAAATATATGTGATAGAATGTCATTAGTTCAATATGTAAACAGATAATACAAGTTTTATGTGGCAAAATACAGGTTTTAGAAGATATAAGCAAGTTTTGTCAAAAGTCTGTCCCTGTGAGTTACTGATGGTCATTGGAAAAGGCTGAATACCAGGGAATTGTTTTCCTCTGAACCTGAAAGGCATGCCTGTTCCATATGGAAGGAAAGGTAGGAGCTGTGTGAGAACTCTATCCAAGCTTATTGTCACATTCACACTTGTAATATGTATTTCCTATGTTATGGTCTTCCACATTGGTTACAGCTTGTTTATGATCTCTAATCTGATATTTCTATTTAATTAGTTCTAGGGTGATTCACCCTTTTTTGCCTTTCCAATTTTTCTCCTCTTTCTTCAGTATTTTTTGGCTGGTCCGTATAAAATTTCATTTCAGTTTTACAGTTCGTTTGAGCTCTCCTCTAATGTTTCTTTTCTTTTCTTTTCTTTCTTTCTTTCTTTTTTTTTTTTTTGAGATAGAGTCTCACTCTGTCACCCAGGATGGAGTGCAATGGGGTATCTAGGCTTGCTGTAGCTTCCACCTCCCAGGTTCAAGCGATTCTCCTGCCTCAGCCTCCTGAGTAGCTGGGATTACAGGCATGTGCTAACGTGCCTGGCTAAGTTTTGTATTTTTAGTAGAGGAGGGGTTTTGCCATGTTGGCCAGGCTGATCTTGAACTCATGGTCTCAGGTAATCCACCCACCTCATCCTCCCAAAGTGCTGGGATTACAGGTGTGAGCCACTGCACCTGGCCCTCCACTAATGCTTCACTGGCACTTATTCTAAGGTTTCTTAGAGTTCTTACACATGGCACAGCTATTATTTTTACACTTTCTAAAATGTTTAAATCTTTTATTAAATAAGCATCCAGCAGGACACATTTTGTAAATATGTTTATACATTGTATTAAGTTTAATACAGAAACTCCAAGCCTAATTTCAAAAAGATTAAGTAAATAAGCCCCCTAGAAAATCACACAAGTTTGTACATAGTCATTGCCTACATGTCATTCTCAGTGTCAATATTTTAAAATTAAAAAGTGTAGTTTTGGAAGAATCACTGGATATTTACATGATCATTAACTGGAGGGTTTACGCGAATTTTTTACCCAGGTGAACCTTTGGGAAATATGTCTAAGTACTTTATAGATCTAGATGTATCTCAGAAAAGGTTAAAAACTGGTCTGTGGCTGGGTGCCTAAGGGGGAGTGGAAGGAACTGGGGTTAGAAAAAACAGAGGTAAGATCTTAGAGTACTTTGAATGTTAAGCTAGGGAATCTGTACTTTCTCCTCTATTACCGATAATGCATCTATTGAAAAATAACTCCAAGTTTTACTAAGTGTTTAATCTGAGTCACAGTTTAAGTTATATATGTTAAGTGCTTTACATTCACTCTTCCATTTAATTCTCATAGCTACTCTATAGGTACTATAATTATCACCATTTTACTGATAAGGAAATTGATTCAGACAGGTTAAGAATCTTAGCTCAGGCCAGGCACAGTGGCTCACGCCTGTAATCCCAGCACTTTGGGAGGTGGAGGCGGGCAGATCACTTGAGGTCAGGAGTTCCAGACCAGCCTGGCCAACATGGTGAAACCCTATCTCTATCAAAAATACAAAAAATTAGCTGAGCGTGTGGCTCGCGCCTGTAGTTCTAGCTACTCAGGAGGCTGAGGCAGGAGAATCTCTTGAACTCGGGAGGTGGAGGTTGCAGTGAGCCGAGATGGCACCACTGCATTCCAGCCTGGGCGACAGAATGAAACTCTGTCTCAAAAATCAGGGCTTGGTGGTGGAGCAGAAATTCAAATTTGGCTGTAATTCCAAAGTCCATTCTCTAAACCAGAGGAAAGTGAGATTAGATTTTCATTTGATCACTGGTAGAGGTATGAGAACAAATTGCAGGAAGGCAAGTCTAAAGGCAAGGAAACCAGAGAGGATGCTGTTGCAGTAGTCAAGAACTGTTAGGCCCTATTAAGGCAGATGACCCTTAACCACCTGAGTTATGCAGACGAATGACATGGTCAGAGAAGTTATTTAGAAAATTACCCTGGCAGCCCTTGTGAAGGTTGAATTGGATGAGGCAAGACAAGTAGGCAAATAGAATAAAAGGCAAATAAAATAACAAATAAAAGACAAAAGGCAATGAGATAAATAAGTAGTGAAGTTGTTGGAACTGTCACTCTTAACTGCAGAAGTGCCTGTTGAGGAGCTGGGAGACGGTCGTATCCTAAGTCCTCGGGCCTCTCGAATTGCAGAGCATCCTGGACCTCTCCTCACCCAACCTTACCTTCACGTCGCTCCTTCTAGGCCTTAGGAAGTGGGGTTTTGAGCACTTTCTAGGTCGCAGGCCTGCTGGTCTGAGCTCCGACAGTGGCGCCAGCGGTGGCAGCAGTCGCCGACAGGGGTGGGGCGCATGCGCACGGTTGCTAGGCAACGGCGGTCGGGCGCCGCGGCGGTAACCGAGCCGGGGCTGTGTGTGTAGGCAGCGGCGCCAGAGGAGGAGGAGCAGGAGGATGCAGCTGCGACCGCGGCCCCAAGAGGGAGCCGCCGCTGCTCTGTGGCCACGGGGGCCGAGGGACGGGAATCAGGCCTGGGGGTCGCGTCGTTGAGGGGACTGGGGACAGCGGTCCCGCCAGAGACTAAGGCCTAGTACCCCAGGAGGGTCCGGGCCGCTGAGCAAGCGCCTGTCCCCCATCGCCTCCCCTCGTCCCTCTACGTCGATGGTGGTGAAGTTGGCGGCGCCACGGAGCGCAAGGCACCAAGCTGCCTCCCTTGCACCCAGCTCCTCTCTGGCCCCGGCTCTTGGACACCTGCGCCGCCGCCTTCTCTCGCCCGCCGAGCCCACCCCCGGCGGCAGGCGGGGGAGGGGCTCCCCCCCTGCAGGGGCTGCGTCGAGCAGGGCGACGACGGGGACCCTAGAAGAGTAGGGGTGAGTAGTGGCACCGCACTCGCTCGGTGCTAGGGTGCCTTTCCGGCCTCCGGGGCCCCGGGAGGCGAGCGAAGCGTTGCTTTCTCGTGCAAAAGCTTCTGACGCCTCTCCCACATCTGCTCGCGGCTCTCTATTCCCTTCGAGGTAGTTTTCCTTCTCAGAGCCATCACTTTTTGGTCTCAACCCTGGCGTCCAGGAATGCGGGGTGGGTGCCTAAGGCCTGGCTTTGCTTCTTAGATGCCATAGATGCTGATAATTCTACGTACAGTCACGCAGCCTGGTTCCTGATTCGTGGACAGACTCTTCCAGTGCCGTGCTCGTCCCTTTCCCCTTGCTCTGCTTCTGGCTCTCGCTCTCGCTCTCAGGAGGCTCAGCCTGACCGCGGGCTTCTCAGCAGCCCATTCCCCCGGCTGCTGTCGCTCCATGCCTCAAGGCTTGAACAGATAGCTGGAGTGGCCCCTTACTTTTCAGTGTTGTTGCTTCTCGTTTGCGGAGAGCTCCCGAAAGCCTTGTGCCTGGCTTCTCACTCCTGACATGTAAGTTAGGAAGATAGTACTTATATTAAGTAATAAAAATAATACAACAAACACATACTCTACTTCTAAAGTACCATCAAACTTGAGAAGTAGGCAGAATGGCTGATTGATAGTAGGGGAAACTGGTTTTACAAACTACTCTTCATCCAGAATGGCATACTTCTTTGTTATTATAAATATGATTATGAAACCTAAAATATCCCAAATAAAGGCGAGGATGGGTTGTGAGATATATATATATATGTTTTTCCTGAGGTAGTCTGCAGTTGAAGATAGTCACTTCTAGAAAACATTGGCATGAGGCACCTGAAGTGATATTCTGGACAAGGTGATTAGACGAGTTTCTAAACTTGTGAGGTGCTTTTTTGAAAATTAGCAACATTATCTTTGATGAATGAGGTTGCTTCCTTAAAAGTAAATGGTTGAAAAAAATTACAGTTCACAATTGATAGGTGTATCAAAAGTTTACTGAATTTAGATTAGTAATTTTGATTGTAAGATAGTTCTGTGAGCAGACAATAAACGATGGGTTCTTTTCCCTCCCTATTGGTTTTTAAGCCATTTGAGTTTTCTTTTATCTGATGAGACATGACGAGAAAGAAGTGTAATAATGGAAAAGCTAAATTTACTTTTTTTGTAAACCTTTTTGAGCTAAAGTTTTTTTAAAAGATATATACATGCTATTTATGATTAGATACATTTATTGGGTGAATCTGTCAAGACTGCAAACTTTGGTAGTTTGGGATAAAATGCTTTGCTTTGGCAGCTTTCATGTTGTTTGAGGTTCTTTGGGATATGGTTTAAAGCACAATATAATTCTAGTACCACTGCAAAATAATCTTGGACCTCAGAGAGTATTGTTTGTTTTGTGCATTAGCAAGTTGACATGCCTCTAGTTGCTAGATTCCAAAGGTAAATTTTTGTTGTTGTTGTTTTGGAAAAGCTTTTGATGAATTCAAGTCTGAATTATTTGAAATAATAGTGTATCATATGAATATTTGCTCTTTACCTTCACATAGTTGAGAACTTGGCAGTAATTTGAATCCAATCTAGTATTCCATTGAAATGAGTATGGCTATGAAGGTGCCACATACTCTTAAGAGCATTTACCTAGGGTGTCATAACCATGTTATAAAACAAAATTGATGGCTTATTTTGCAAATGCTATCAAGGCACTTGATCAGTGAACTCTAGAATGAAGTTTTTTTTTTTTTAATTGACTTTAAACAAGTTTTTATTTTGTAGTTTCTAATGAATCCCTACTACTGTACTAGGTATTGTGGAGAATAGAACAGAAACATTAGTTTACCAGTTGGGTAAATTGCTTACTCATTGATAAATTACCAATGGGTAAATTGCTTACCAGTTGGAAAAAGGAAGATACGTATATGAGACATCGTCAACAATTGGAACATAGAGTTATATTGAATAAGGACTAAAATAGTTAAGAACAAAGGTAGATTACCATAGGCTGGATTTGTCTGAGAAAGGTTTGTAGACAAAGTCATATTTGATTTGGCTTTTAATAGAAGTATAAGCTTTCTTAGAAGGAGGAAGAGTTCAGCATAGCATGAGCTAAGGCTCTTGATTTTCTAATCTTTGTGCATATTATTCTCCTAGATTAACCTAAAGGTGGAGAGGACTATCAGTGGCAATTAACTTCTTTTTAGTGGGCATAATTTTCTATGATAAACTATGCACTAAATTAACATATTAAATATAAACAATTTCACAGATGTACATGCTATAGAAGTCAGGCTTTAAAATAATCATTGTATATCCTGAGGCAAGTGAGAATGTAAGTTCACATGTTTCTGTAACCTGCACATTTTTTTACTGTTTACTAAGAGACAGTTATATTCTGAATGTTTCATACAACACTGGTCTGATTAGTACAACCATAGATTATTAATATGCCCCAAAGACTATTTCTTGATAAAATAAATTAGGGAAATTTTATAAGCAACATTCACTTTAATTCATTAGCATATGATAACTTAATTTTTAGTACCACATTTAGTATGCTATTGCTATCATTTTCTGAAAACAAAGGGAGGGGTATGTCAGAGTTCCACAAATTGATATCTGTCAAAGTTCTAATATCATGTTATTACGAATATATGTGTTAATAATTGGCAACTAACATCAATATTTACACTGCAATTACAAACCTCTGCAAAGCTTATTTTGGTACATTTCTAACAACCTTCTGCTATATTGAAAATTAGTCAGATGACTAATGTTTCCTAGGTTTTAGTCAACCTTTGTAAATCGATATTTACACATAGGAAAATAACAAGATATGGAGTTATTACATCCGTAGAGAGGTATGTCTCCTAACAGAAATTCACATATTAGAATTCCAAATATAAAGAATTCACAGATTTACTCTCAGGAACAATATACTTGAACTTGAAATTTTTGAGGCTTCTGTATACCTTTTGTACCTTTTATTTGGTATCTTTTGCTGCCAGCAGTAGTCTTTGATTAAAGTTAACTTTAATTCACAGTAACTAATAGTTTCTAGGATCAACAAATATAATTGTTATTTTGAACATTCTCTACTTAGAACATCAGCTATTAGTTAAGTAAGCAAGTTATTAGAGAACAGAATGGTCTATACTGACACAGCCAGCAAATAGCTATTATTATTGTTGGAAATTAACCAGTTAACAGATAATAAAATATATGCAGAAGGCATTGGAGTAAGTCATTTTTGTTAAGTAAGTATTGTGCATTTCTGGTATTAACTGCTTATGCCAGTATCAAAGGGATGATCTTTGGAAAGAGGAGGGAAACTGCCAAGAAAATTAACATTACCTTGTATGTCAAATTGTAAGTAGTATGGTGATTTAAGGCAGGTACATATGTTAGTTAAATTGCTAAACTTCAGTGGTGGCAGCATGTAAAATAGGGTAAAGAACTGTCATTTTCTGTTAAGTAAAATAGAGTCATTCTCAGTATTTTTACCTAATGACTGATTCTGGAGGTAGAACAGTATTACAATGAGTACCAATGATTCATCTATAAGTTATAATTTTCCTTAAATGTGTAGTTTTAAAATTATTATTATATTCTAAAGTATGATCTTTATTGTATCAATGGACTAAAAATTTTCCCCGCTAAGTACACATCTCTCAATTGTATGATGGAAGTTTATGAGACAAATGACATTTTCCTGGCAATTCTTTTTAAGAGCAAGTTTTCCTGGAACATAATGTTTTTCACTAAGTGAAAGATACCAATAACCAATTCAGTGTAGGAAAAAAAAGCGGATACTAGAATTCTTTCTTAAAGTGTGGTATCCACAAAGAAAATAAAACAAAAATCTTCGTATACAAGTTGTAAACTAATATCCACAGGAACTGTCTCATACACAGTTATCATTCTCTCAATATCATATCTTATGAATTGTTAATCCCCTTTAGGCTATTGGTATCCAAAGTTCCCTTGTAGTCTGACTCATTCTTATTTTCCTATTGACAAGTGCACCACTGGGATTTGATAGGGAGATTAACTTTGTTATTAATAGTATTCTACTGTAAGAAGTTTTTTTGTAACAATTTTTAACATGCAATAAATATTAACGGAAACCTGAAATCGAATTTTAACATGATTAATAATGAGAAAAATGGATATATTTAAAAACTAATATTCACTTAAAGTCATTGTACAGTAAGTGTTAGTATCTCTATAACCTTTCACAGCCTTGAATTACATAGCTTCTCATTATGCTCACTTTCTATACCTCGCTTTTAATTTTCTTAACTACTGTGGATATTGATTTGTTCTCACTGTCACTCTTGAGCTACTACTTTGGTCCTTAAATGGGTTTCACAAAAGATATCTATCTTTTTATAAAGTTATTCAGGAAAGATTTTCTGTGATTGTCTAAAAAGCCAAACCCATACTGGAAAAACTGCATTTAGAACTGGGTGATTTGACTGGAAGTAGTATTGATAGGAAGAATTCTCAGGTTCTTTTAAAATACTGTGGCTAAGTTAGATAATTTTTGAATCACTAGGTTTCTATTTCAAAATAATTTGTTTTCTTTACTCTGGGAAGTAAAATATCACAAGGGGCTGGGTCCTTCTGGCATAAAAGTAGGGGTCCTTTCATTTGGATTCTTTCTGGTTTCCTCATTGTGTTTTTACCATGTAAACTTTATGTAGTTATACTTAGGATCTTTTTCATTTTAAAATAAAGAGGAATATCTTATTTATTCTTCCAGGCTGTCATATTACTACTGCTTTGTATTTATATAGTATCTTTCATCAGATGAATTCAAATAGTTATTTTTATATTATGTGACATTTTTTTACCATCTATTTGGAACTAATTTTATTTTTCTTTCAAACTGAGTACTAGTTGACATATGGGGTGTGACATAAGTAATAAATTTGACTCCACAGGTCCTGTATAAGGCAGTCTCATTACTTTAAAGTTGCTCTTTGTCCTTTGCAGGGCTGGGTATATATTATGTACTAATACATGTAATGGTTATTGCTGAGTTTAATCTTTAAATGTGCACATAGATCCTTATATTCTGTTTCTCTTCCTGCATGCTTTTAACGCTATCATTATTAACTGTTTTTTTGTTTTTTTTTTTTTTTTTTTTTTTTTTTGCTTACTATCAGTAGATTTAATCTTGGATTATATAGTTGTTGATACCATATTGGTTCAGATACCTGTGATTCTATAGAAACAAAAAAAAACAAGGAAAAAAAAACAAGGAGTATGAGAAAATGAGTCTTACACTTTATATGTTTCAAATTTTTCTTAATTTGCAAGAAGTTAGGGAGAACAAGTACTAAAATGGGTGAAGCTTTGAATTTTAGAATATTTTTTATGAACTGCAGTTTTCATGGTTTTCTTGTACATGTATTAACCAGGATTAGGACAAGATACCTAAGGTATCTTGTTCGAATAAGATCTTATTTCTCATAAGATATATGAGAATGATTTGTGGTTAGTGTATCAATGGATTATATGTAAAGACATATTTCTAAAGTATTTAAGATGCTTAGAAGCGTTGTTTAGCTTTTTTTTTTTTTTTTTGGTTGGGGGAAGGGTTTGAGACAGGGTCTTACTTTGTTGCCCAGGCTGGAGTGCAGTGGCGCAACCTCAGGTTACTGCAACTTCTACCTCCCAGGCTCAAGCGATCCTCCCACTTCAACTTCCTGAGTAGTTGGAACTACGGGTGTGCACCACTATGGCTGGCTAGTTTTTCTATTTTCAGCAGAGACCAGGTTTCTCCATGTGGCCTAGGCGGGTCTTGAACTCCTGAGTTCAAGTGATCAGCCCAGTTTGACCTTCCAAAGTGCTGGGATTACAAGTGTGAGCCACCCCGCCCAGCCACATTTGTTCTTTTAAGTAGTTTTAATCTCCTTTCTACTATCTTGTTTTAAAATTTGTTTAGCAAACTATTTATGCAAAAATAACCCTAAAGTCATTTTAATTTCAGCTTTTTTTCTGATTTATTACAAATTCTGAATCAGTGGGGTCCAAATTACAGTAATAATTCTATTTATTATTAAATAATAAATAAAATTATTAATTATTAAATAATTATTTAATATTAAATTATTAAATATTATTAATTATTAAATAATTAAATTATTAAAGCAATTAATTATTAATTATTTATGAATTAATTTTATTAACTCAGGGCCCACTAATCAAGAACTTGTTATAGGCTAGATATATATAGTAGTCATGCTAAAAGTGAATTACACTATGCAGGAGAAGCAGCCAGAGTCCTGCCAGAGGTTAGGCAATATTGGAGCTTCTTTACTGGGTATCTGCATACTGATACTGAATTAAAATAGGTTCTAAGATGGATAAAGGCAGAAACATCTAGGTTTTGTGTATTTAAAAACATCTTTTAAGTGCTCTATAACTGATTATAGCTATTAATTGTATTGGGCTGTTTACAAGAAAAGGGATTTGAACGTCACTTAATGTAAGCAAAATCGAGGTAGGTTATAGTAAACTGCTTTCATATGTTTTAAAAACTGCAGTAGCAATATTATCTGCATGTAAATTCTGTGCACTTACAAACTCTTCCTATCAATTCATCAGAATATGAAAGTAAAGTGTGCATTAAAAGTTACACTTAGTAGTCTTTATATGTTGATGGTGTTGCTGCAGCTCTAAAAGTTCTAAAACTTCAGAACCTTCTTCTTCCCCAATTCTGAAATAATAATCATATCATGAGTGCATGCATATTGGTACTGATTTGTTTTATTTATGTTATAATGCAAGAAGCACTAAAATCCAGCATTTCTGATGTTCTGAGATGAAATTCTGACAATAAACTGGAACTTCCAGTCTGGTTAACTTGTTTAAGTTACAGGTTTAACTTGTTAAAGACTTGACCTAGGGTGAGGCTGTCCATAGAGCACATCTACACCTAATGCTAGGGTTGCTAGAGGCATGTTATTTACTACTCATGCTCTTTTAGGAGGGGAAAAAGCTAGTTCTTTGCTTCATACCTTTCACAGTAGTGATAATGTGCCTCTATTGTGTAACTCATTGCTCTTTACTTATAGATTTTAGATCTTAAAAGTAAGAGCAAGGGAAGGAATAACACAGAAGTTATTGGATAAACTAGGATAAAAACTTAGCTGTTTGGAAAACTAATTATAATTTTTCTCTGTCTCCCACCCCCTTTTCCATTCCTATGACATGTGTGAAAAAACTTGACCCTGTGTATTTATGGATGAGAGGAAGAGAGACTGAGTATTCACGTAACAGTTTTCTCATAGCTGAACAATGAATGCAGAATAGGAATTACTGAAATCAAATGATTCTTAGTAATCTGGGGTAATGGGACTATGAGCTTAGAAAAAAAATTAAAATCTTTTGATTTTGAAAGATAATTTTGTATTTACATTTGAATATGAATATTTCTAATCTAGATAGTCTTAGAGACTCAGTTAACTAAAGGCTATGGAATACAATATCTTGGCTAATGAATTTTCTAATTACTAAGGATTAATTCAAGTATGTAACGACACTGAGGCTGGGATGCTTTGCATAAGATGCCCAGAGTTTTAGGTTGTACATAATTGTTTGTGGACCACTGACCCAGTTTTGTGTGTCTTGATTAAAGATTTTTAGTTGCAAATAATAAAGATCTACTTCAAACTAGCTTAAAGAAAAAAAGAGTTTATGTTAAGTATAAGAGTAAAAAGAAAGAGCAGAAAGTATAGTCTAGGTACATAAGAAACTTGAACTAGGTTGAAGAGCTGTCCATAGCTAAGGGAATTTTTCTCCCTCTTTCTCTTTTCCTTCACCACACTTAGGGCTGTGGGGTCATCTGTTTATATCTGTTTCTTTCAGTATGTCTATTTCATTTTTCTCACTCCCTCAGCACACAGCCAAACCTTGTTTATCTAAGAGACCCCAAGTTTATACATTGTAAATTCAGGCAATCAGAAGAGACTCAGTATTTCCAATTCCCAATTCTGATTGACACTGTTGGGTTTTATGTCCAGCCAGGATCTGACTATCCATGGCTAGAGAGGCAAGATCTAAGTGAGGGGACATACAGTTCCCAGAAAAGGGAAGACTGTGGGCTAAACAGAATCTCAAATAGTACCTACCATTAAGTATAAACTGTGGCGCAGGGAATAAACTATATAAAGACACATGTATGTTTCTTAAAAAAAAAAAAAAAAAAAGCAGAATACAGCACATTTGCCGTATGCTTATTTTCATTCATAGAACAATAAAGAATATTAGAGGTCATATTATCTACCCTCCTTACTTTAAGGAGAAGCAAATTGAGGCCCAGCGATAATTAATAAAAGTATAAAAACATATCCAAGGTTTATATACATAAATTTATATAATTTTATCATTGTATTTATTTTATAAATTAACACAAAATATTAATTAAAAAGCTGTGACACAATCTGAACCTTGTGGTTTCTAGTTTTTCCTGGATACTAGCATCTCACTAACCAGAGTATCTGATAAAATGTTAATACACTTTAAAAGAAGTCTCATAAAATATGCAGCAATGTTTGATAGATATTTTTATCTAAGCAAAGTAAATAAAGAGGAAAAGCAAAACCATTTCCCCATGTCATTATGGTGAAACCGAAATAATATCAGAAGTCCATAGGTAATATCTGATTTTTTCAAAAACAAATTTTTTAAAGATATATAAAAACAAAATATTTGAAGAACAAATAATTATTTTGATTATATAGCATAAACTTGCTACAATTAAAGAAGCAATGATATAAATATGATATCTTTGCTACTGGGAAACCTATATTGTAACCAAATCAGTTTTTCCCTTTTGATCTATACATTCATTCAACATTTATTGAGCGTTGCTACATGCACAGCCCAGTTTTAGGCATTAGGAATATAGTGCTAAACAGAACAAAATCCCTACACTCATGAAGTTTGCAATCTAAAGGATGATACGCATAGTGAATACACAAATAATGTGTAATATATAACATCAGATAATGATAAGAGCTATAAGGCTGATAAAACAAGATAAGGGGTTAAGGAGCAATAGATGATGCTATTCTAGATACAGTGGTCAAGAAAGGATATCTGATGGGGTGACATTAAGCAAAGACCTGAATGGAGCAATGGGGTAGGACACGTGAATATCTGGAGGAAGAACATTTCAGGCAGAAGGAATAGAATATGTAAAGGCGCTGAGGTTGGAGCCTGCTTGGTATGCTCATTGAATAGCAAGGAGGCTAATGTATCCAGAATATAGAAAGTGAGGGAAACAGTGGGAGAAAATAAGGTCAGAGATATATTTAGAGGCCAAATCATATAGACTTTTGTAGGACAAAATAGGAAATTGGAATTTTACTCTATGTGATGGAAAGGCATTGAAAAATTGAGAGAGGGTGTTTTGATTTGATTTATATGTAAAGAGAGAATCTTAACTTGGTTTGATTTATATGTAAAGAGAATAATCTGGCTTCCACAGTGAAAGAGCAAGAGAATAAGCAGGGAGACCAATTAAAAAGGATGTTATAGTAACCCAGGTGATAGAAAATAGTTGGATTAGGGTAGCAGTAGTGGGGAAAGTGAAAATTAGATTATGAAGATATAGACACACACACACACAAATACATATATACAGTCACACCTCACAGATATTGGACATTCAGTTCCAGACTACCACAATAAAGGGAATATCACAATAAAGTGAGTCATATACATTTTTGGTTTACTAGTACATATAAAATTCATGTTTATGGCCAGGAGTGGTGGCTCACGCCTGTAATCTCAGCACTTTGGGAGGTCAAGCTGGGGGGATTACTTGAGCTCAGGAGTTTGATACTAGGCTGGGCAACGTAGCAAGGTCTCCATCCCTACTTAAAAAAAAAAGTTATGTTTATACTGTACATCAGCCTCTTAAGTGTGCAATAGCACTATGTCTAAAAAAATCTTAACTCTTTTCATTAAGAAATACTTTATTAGTAAATAAAATGCTAAGAATCACTTGAACTGTCAGTGAGTTGTAATCCTTTTGCTGGTGGAGGATTGTTCCTTCATGTGTGTAGCTACTGACTGATTAGGGTGATGGTTTCTGAAGGTGGGAGTGGCAACATCATTTTCTTAAAATAAGACAAAAAAGGAAGTTTGTTGCATCAATAGGCTTTTTCTTTAACAAGAGGTTTTTCTGTAGCATGTGATGCTGCTTGACAACATGTTACCCACTGTAGAACTTCTTTTAAATTAGAGGCAGTCCTCTCAAACCCTACTGATACTTTATCAACTAAGTTTATGTAATATTCTAAATTCTTTGAAGTTGTTTCCACAGTCTTCCTAGCATTTTCTCCCGGAGTAGATTCCATCTCAAGAAACCATGTTCTTTGCTCATTCATAAGAGGAAACTCCACATCCATTATTGTTTTATCATGAGATTGAAGCAATTCAATTACACCTCTGTCTCCACTTCTAATTCTGTTCTTTTGCTGTTACTACCAAATCTAGTTACTTATTCTGGTGAAGTCTTGCATCTGTCAAAATAATCCATGACGATTGGAATCCACTTCTTTCAAATTCCTGTTAATGTTGATATTTTGAACTTTTTCTGTGAAGCAAAATGTTCTTAACATTTGCTTCTAAAATGATGGATCATTTCCAGAAAGTTTTCAAGATCCAGAAGAGGAATTGTTATCTCTGGCAGCCATTGATTTATGAAATGTATTTCTTAAATAATAAGACTTGAAAGTCCAAATTAGTCCTTGATTCGTGGACTGCAGAAGGGATGTCATGTTAGCAAGCATGAAAACAATATTAGTCTCTTTGTACACATTCATCAGAGCTCTTGGATAACTAGGTGTATTTTCAATGAGCAATAATATCTTGAGAGGAATCTTTTTTTTCAGAGAAGTAGGTCTCAATAGTGGGCTTAAATTATTCAGTAAACCATGCTATAAACCGATGTGCTGTCATCCAGGCTTTATTGTTCCATTTGTAAAGCACAGGCAGAGCAGATTTAACATAATTATTATGGGCCCATATCTGAGTTCAAATCCTGGATGTCCTTGTTAATTTTCTGTCTCGTTGATCTGTCTAATATTGACAGTGGGGTATTAAAGTCTCCCACTATTATTATGTGGGAGTCCAGTCTCTTTGTAGGTCTTTAAGAACTTGCTTTATGTATCTGGGTGCTCCTGTATTGGGTGCATATATATTTAGGATAGTTAGCTGTTGTATTGATCCCTTTACCATTATATAATGCTCTTCTTTGTCTCTTTTGATCTTTGCTGGTATAAAGTCTGTTTTATCAGAGACTAGGATTGCAACCTTGCTTTTTTTGGTTTCCATTTGCTTGGTGAATCTTCTTCCATCCCTTTATTTTGAGCCTGTGTGTGTCTTTGCATGTGAGATGGGTTTCCTGAATACAGCACACCAAAGGGTCTTGACTCTTTATCCAATTTGCCAGTCTGTGTCTTTTAATTGGGGCATTTAGCCGATTTACATGTAAGGCTAATATTATGTGTGAATTTGATTCTGGCATTTTGATCCTAGCTGGTTGTTTTGCCCATTAGTTGATGTAGTTTCTTCATAGTGTCAATGGTCACTACAATTTGGTATGTTTTTGCAGTGGCTGGTACTGGTTGTTCCTTTCCATGTTTAGTGCTTCCTTCAGGAGCTCCTGTAAGGCAGGCCTGGTGGTAACAAAGTCTCTCAGCAGTTGCTTGTTCCTAAAGGATTTGATTTCTCCTTCACTTATGAAGCTTAGTTTGACTGGATATGAAATTCTGGGTTGAGGGAGAGACGATCCAAGACGGCCGTTTAGGAACAGCTCAGGATTGCAGCTCCCAGTGAAAGCGCAGAGGGTGAGTGGACGCCGCGTTTTTATTGCCCACAAACTAGGAAATTCCTGGGCGGAGGAGATACACGGTCGCCAGCGCGGCTGTTTCAGCCAGCGTGGCGGTGCCGGCCGGCACCGCTGCTTTGCCCCACGTGGCTGCTTTGTCGGTGCTCCGGAGCCGCGGTTCTCCGTACAAAACACACCGGTCCAGGTGCCCTTTTGGCTGGCGATTGGAGCCACGGGAAGTTGCGCATTCGCCGGTTCAAAAAGGGGACTGAGCAGAGAACCAGGTCAGTAGATTCCAGGGCAAAAAAAAAAATGCACCACAAACCTCAGTGCCGCTGTTTAAGCCAGCGCAGTGAGTGGCCGCAGGGGAAAACAAACAGACCCCTGCACCTCTTCAACAGGCGACTGGAACACCAACTTAAAAAAGGCTCTGAGGCAGGGAGCCAGACGATCAGGCTTGGCTGGCCCCACCCCCACA
Source organism: Sapajus apella (assembly GCF_009761245.1). NCBI lineage: Eukaryota > Metazoa > Chordata > Mammalia > Primates > Cebidae > Sapajus > Sapajus apella. Next base: position 2,154,187 of record NW_022437031.1, read on the forward strand.
AAAGAACAGCAACCAGAAACTCTGGATTGAGAGTTTCACAGCAAGCGCAGCTGGACCCGGGATGGTCCAGCTCTGTGGGGGAGGGGCGTCCGCCATTACCGAGGCAGCCCGCCATTGCCAAGGCAACCCACCATTGCCAAGGCAACCCGTCACAGCAAAGAGACTCCCCCTCAACAGAGGCGGACCACCATCGCCAAAGCAGTTCTAACTACACCCATATAAACAGCACTGCAGGGAAGTTCACTTGGCAGCGGGGCAGAGCCCACAGCAGCTCAGCAAAGCTGCTAGAGGCCGACAGTGACTAGGCTGCCTCCTTGCTCGGCTGGGCAAGTCTGAAGGAAAAAAAAAAATAGAAGGCGGCAGCATAACGAAAACTCATAAATAAAGCCCTAAATCCCTGGGACAGAGCACCTGGGAACAAAAAGCAGTTTATCAGTTCTGCTGCAGCAGACCTAAAAATACCTGCCCAGCAGCTCTGAATGAACAACAACAGAGCTCACAGCTCACCATTTGAGCTCCTATAAAGAAGAGACCGTCTCCTCAAGCAGCTCCCTGACCCCTATATATCCAAAAAGACACCTCATAAAAGATCAGATTGACACTAGGCGGGTATCTGTCTGGGACAAAGATAGCAGAAGAAGAAAACTGGTAACAACCCTTGCTGTTCAACAGCTGCTGCAGGTGAACCCCAGGCAAGCAGAGCCTGGAGTGAACCTCAGCAGACCTACAGCAGAGGGGCCAGACTGTCAGAAGGAAAACCAAGAAACAGAAATAACCTCATCATCAACAAACAGAACATCAATCTGAAAGATTTGAGACCCAATCTGAAAGCCAGCAACTACAAA
>NW_022437031.1:2170031-2357715 GCF_009761245.1 Sapajus apella
GCTGCTTGAGGAGACGGTCTTTTCTTTATAGGAGCTCAAATGGTGAGTTGCGAGCTTTGTTGTTGTTCATTCAGAGCTGCTGGGCAGGTACTTTTAGGTCTGCTGCAGGAGAACTCATAAACTGCTTTTTGTTCCCTGGTGCTCTGCCCCCGGGATTTCGGGCTTTATTTATGAGTTTCCGTTATGCTGCCGCCTTCTTTTTTTTTTTTTTTTTTCCTTCAGACCTGCGCAGCCCAGCAAAGAGGCAGCCTAGTCACTGTCGGCCTATAGCAGCTTTGCTGAGCTGCTGTGGGCTCCGCCCCGCTGCCGAGTGAGCTTCCCTGCAGTCCTGTTTATATGGGTGTAGTTAGAACTGCTTTGGCGATGGTGGCCCGCCTCTGTTGGGGCGGAGTCTCTGCTGTGGCGGGTTGCCTTGGCAACGGCGGTCTGCCTCAGCAATGGCGGGTTGCCTTGGCAACGGCGGGCTCCCTGGTAATGGCAGACGCCCCTCCCCCACAGAGCTGGACCGTCCCGGGTTCAGCTGCGCTGGCTGTGAAACTCTCAATCCAGAGTTTCTGGTTGCTGTTCTTTTGTGGGGTTGGGGCCACCCGAGCCTCATCGCCTGGCTGCCTGCCTCAGAGCCTTTTTTTTAAGTTGGTGTTCCAGTCGCCTGTTGAAGAGGCGCCGGGGTCTGTTTGTTTTCCCCTGCGGCCACTCACTGGGATCGCTTAAACAGCGGCACTGAGGTTTGTGGCGCTTTTTTTTTTTTTTCTTTTTTGGCCCTGGAATCTACTGTCTTGGTTCTCTGCTCAGTCCCCTTTTTGAACCAATGTATGGGCGACTTCCCGTGGCTCCAATCGCCAGCCTAAAGGGCACCCGGACCGGTGTATTTTGTACGGAGAACCGCGGCTCCGGGGCGCCGACAAAGCAGCCGCGCGGGGCAAAGCAGCGGCGCTGGCCGGCGCTGGCCGGCACAGCCGCGCTGGCCGCAACAGCCGCGCTGGCGACCGTGGAGCACCTCTGCCCGGGAATTTCCTAGTCTGTGGGCAATAAAAACGCGGCGTCCACTCACCCTCTGCGCTTTCACTGGGAGCTGCAATCCTGAGCTGTTCCTAAACGGCCATCTTGGATCTCCACCTCAAGAGATTATTATTTTTGTATTATTTAGGTTTCTCACCATTGTTGTATACCATTTGACTACATGTGCATGTGTTTATTTTCAAGCTCACTATTCTTTTCCAAATTGGTTTAAATGTTTGCCTTTATGTCATTTTCATACTGTTTTGATTACTGTAGCTTTGTAATATGTTTTAAAATCTTGGAATATGAGGTTTCAGCTTTGTTGCTCTGTCTCAATATTATTTCAACTGTTGGGAGGTTTTTGTTGCTCTATGTGAATTTTAGGATTGTTTTTTATTTTTATAAAAAACACCATTGGGATTTTGATGGGGGTCACATTGAATAGATCACTTTAGGTAGTATGAACATTTTCACATTATTAAGTCTTCCAATGCATTAATACCAGATGTCTTCCAACTTATTTGTATCTTCTTTAATTTCTTCCATCAATGGTTTGTAGGTGTGTAGATGTAAACTTGGGTTGTTAATTGAGATCTTTCTCTTTTTTTAATATAGGTTTTTATCTCTATAAAATTCCCTGTTTGTACTGCTTTTGCTGCATTTCATAAGTTTTGGTATATTGTGTTTTTATTTTTGTTTGTCTGAAAATATTTCAAAATTTTCATTAAGATTTCCTGTTTGATGTATTGGTTATTCAAAAGTGTTTTTTTTTAATGTACATATTTTGAATTTTCCAACTTTCTTTAAGCTATTATAAAAGTCCTTCATCACATTGGTTAATTTTATTTCTAAGTATTTTTTTGATGCCATTGAAAATACAATTGTTTTCTTAATTTTTTGGATTTTCTTTGCTACTCGATGGAAGTACAACTCCTTTTTATTTGTTGATTTTGTATTCTTCAACTTTATTGAATTTATTTATTAATTCTAACAGGTAGTTTTGTGGAGTCTTTAGGATTTTTGTATATGAGGTCACTTCATCTGTGAAAAGAAATAATTTTTCTTCTTTTTTATCGGATGATTTTATTTCTTTTTCTTACTTATTTGCTCTGGAGAGGATTTCCAATGCTATGTCAAATAGAAGTGGTGACAATTGGCATCCTTGCCTTGTTCCTGATCTTAAAGGAAAAGCTTTCTGTTTTTTACCATGAAGTATGATGTTAGGGGTGGACTTTTCATATATGCTTTTGCTCACCAGAAATGGTTTGTTGAAAATTGTTGAGGCAATTTTCTTTTCCTCTTAACTTGTTGAGAGTTTTGTCATGAAAGGGTGTTGAATTTTGTCAAACAGTATTTTGTATCTGTTGAAATGGCCATGTAATATTTATTCTTCATTTCTTAATATGATGAATCAAGTGATTTTTCATATTGTCAGCCATCCTGGCATCACAAGGATAAATCTCACTTGGCCATTATTCATATTTTTAAGATCCTGTTGAATTTGACTTGCTGGTATTTTGTCGAAGATTTTTGCATCTATGCTTATCAAATATATTGGTTTATTGATTTTGATTTCTTTTCTTGTGGTGTTTTTGTCTGGCTTTGTTAATAGGGTAATGCTGTCTTCATAAAAGGAGTTTAGAAGTATGCCTTCCACTTTAATTTTTTGGAACACTTTAAGAAGGATTGTTGTTATTTTTTTTTAAATTGTTTTTAAAGAGATTTACTGGTAAAGCCATCTGGTCATGACTTTATTTTGTCAGGTGGTTGGGGGGTGATTAACTGATTTAATCTTCTTACTAGTTACAGGTATCTTCAGATTTTCTCTTTCTTCATGATTCAGTGTTGGTAGGTTATAGATTTATAGGAATTTATCTAGTTCTTCCAGGTTATTCAATTTATAAAGAAACAATTGGTCATTTTGTTTCTTTCAGTCCTGTTAATTTCTATCTCATCAATTTTTGTGTTTCCTCTTTTATTTCTGATTGTTTTGAGTCTTCTCTTTTTTCTTAGTTTATCTAAAGATTTGTCAATAACTTTTATCTTTTCGAAAAGCAGCTTTTAATTTTATTGATCTTTTCTATTTTTTTTCCTTCTCTATTTCTGCTCTGGTTTATATCATTCCTTTCCTTCTGCTCACTTTAGTCTTAGTTTGCTCTTCTTTTTCTAGTGCCTTCAGATGTAAAGTTAAGTTGTTAATTGAGATCTTTCTTTCTTTTTTAGGTGGAAGAAATATGGATATGCTGTATTCTGTTTGAAAGGATTCATCATGAACCAGAAAAAAAAATCAATGAAAAGGGACATTTCACCTAGATTACATTTTGCAATTTTAAAAAAGCATATGAGCAAAGAACATATCCTTCAAACATCCAAATAAGGAAGAATAGATTACCTAACAACAGGAACTAATACAAAATAATTGAGTCAGCCTCAGACATCTTTTTTTTTTTTTTTTTTTTTTTCCAGCAAAGAAGTAGTTTAATAATTGCAGGGCCAGCCAAGTAAAGAGAAAGGGAAAAAAGCTTCTCTAACCCATCTCTCTGAGAATTTGGAGGCTAGGGTTTTTTGAGGACACTGGCAGGCAGGGGATAGGAAACTTTTTTAAAAAATGATTGGGGATGAAATCACAGGGATGCCTAAAACTGTCTTGGCTTAGCTGAGTCAGTTCCTGGGAGAGGGGTCTCAGGATCAGATAGCATCTCTTGGTCGGCTCTTGGTTTGCTGCTAAATCTGAAAAATATCTCAAAGACCAGGTTTTTTTTTTTTCAAGTTTCACAGTAGTGATGTTATCTATAGGAGTAGTTGGAGAAGTGTAAAACTTGTGACCCCCAGTTATGTGATTTGGTAGCTGTAAGCAACTTATAGAAAAACACATAAAGCAATGGCAGGTAAATATTTAACTGCAAATTTCAAGGCCTCACCGTAATTATTTCTCTAATGATTAATATTTTTAAAAAGCTTTGTGGGTACATAGTAGGTATTTTTATATATGGGGTACATGATATGTTTTGATACAGGCATCCAATGTGAAAAAAGCACATCATGGAGGAGAGTGTATCTATCTCCTCAAGAATTTATCCTTTGAGTTATAAACAATGCAATTCCACTCTTTAAGTTAGGTCCCACAAATAAGTGAGAAAATGTGATGTTTGTCTCTCTGTGGCTGGCTTATTTCTCTTAACATAATGATCTCCAGTTTCATCTATGTCGTTGCAGATGACTGACTGGATTTCATTTTTTTTTATGTTTGAATAGTACTCCATTGTGTATATGTGCCACATTTTCTTTATCCATTCATCTGTTGACGGACAAATCTTAGCTATTATTAACAGTGCTGCAACCACCATAGAAGTTTAGGTACCTTTTTGACATACTAATGTCATTTCTTTTGTGTATATACTTGACAACAGAATTGCTGTTTTATTTGCTATCTCAATTTTTAGTTTTTTGAGGAACCTTCAAATTGTTCTTCATAGTGGTTGTTAATTTACTTTCTTACCAACAGCGTATAAGGGTTCATTTTTTTCTACATCCTCGCCAGCATTTGTTATCACCTTTGTTTTGAATATAAGCCATTTTAACTGGACTAAGATGATGTTTCTTAATAGATTTGATTTGCATTTCTCTGGTGATCGATGATGTTGAGCACCATTTCACAGTTTAGAAGCATTCCCTCCTGCTCTATTTTTCACATGCTTGTTTGCCATTTATGTGTCTTATTTTGAGAAATGTCTATTAAAATATTTTGCCCATTTTTTGATCAGATTATTAGATTTTATTCTATAGAGTTGTTTGAGCTCCTTATATATTCAGCTTAGTAATCTCTTGTCAGATGTGTGCTTCGCAAATATTTTATCTCATCCTGTGGATTGTCTCTTCTCTTTGTTGGTTATATCCTTTGCTGTACAGAAGGTTTTATTAACTTGATGTTGTGCAGAAGCTTTTTAACTTGATGTGATCCCATTTGTTCATTTTTGCTCTGGCTGCCTGCGCTTGTGGGGTATTGCTCAAAAAATCTTTGCCCAGGCCAATGTCCTGCAGATTTTCCTCAATTTTTCTTGTAGTAGTTTAATATTTTGAGGTCTTAGATTTAAGTCTTTCATCCATTTCAATTTGATTTTTGAGTATGGTGAGAGCAGGGGTCTAGTTTCATTTTTCTGCATATGGATATTCAGTTTTCCCAACACCGTTTATGGAAGAAACTGTCATTTCCCCAGTGTATGTTGTTAGCACCTCCATTGAAAATGAGTTTACCGTAGGACTGTGGATTTCATTCTGTCTTCCTTATTCTGTTCCATTGGCATGTGTGCCTGCTTATATGCCAGTACTGTGGTGTTTTGATTACTATGGCTCTGTAGTATGATATAATTTGAAGTCAGGTAATGTGATTCCTCCAGTTTTCTGCTTTTTACTTAGAATAACTTCATGTATTCTGGGGCCTTTGTCATGCCATATCAACTTTAGAATTGTTTTTTTTCTATGTATGTGAAGAATGTCACTGGTATTTTGATAGGAATTGCATTGAATATGTAGACTACTGTGAGTAGTATGGACATTTTAACAATATTGATTCTTCCAATCCATGAGCATGGAATATTTTTCCATTTTTTGGTGTCCTCTTCAATTTCTTTTATCAGTATTTTATAGTTTTCATTATAGCGATCTTTCACTTCTTTGGTTAATTCTAGGCATTTAATTTTATGTGTGGCTATTGTAAATAGTATTACTTTCTCAATTTCTTGTTCCGAGTTTCACTGTTGGCATGTAGAAATGCTACTGAATGTTGTTATGTTGATTTTGTATCCTGCAACTTTACTGAATTTGTTTATTATTTCTAGTAGTTTTCTTGTGGAATTTTACGGACTTTCCAAATACAGGATAATACCATCTGCAAACAAGGATGATTTAACTTCTTCCATTCTAATTTTGATGCACTTTAGATTTTTCTCCTGTCTGATTGCTGCAGCTAGGAATTCGAGTATTGTGTTGAATAACAGTGATGGCAGTGGGCATTCCTGTTGTGTTCCAGATCTTAGAGAAAAGGTTTTCCGTGTTTCCCCATTCAGTATGACACTAGCTATAGGTCTGCTGTTTTTGCCTTTAATTATGTTGAGGTTTTATGTTCCTTCTATCTCCAATTTTTTTTAGGGTTTTGAACATGAAGCACTGTTGAATTTTATCACATGCTTTTTTCAACATCAATTGAAATGATCATATGATTTTTATACTTCATTCTGTTGATATGATGTATTGCATTGATTGATTTGCATATGTTGAACCATCCTTGCATCCCAGGGATAAATCCCACTTGGTCATGATGAATATTCTTTCTAATGTATTGTTGATTTCATTTTGCTAGCATTTTGTTGAGGATTATTGCATCAATATTCATCAGGTATATTCACCTGTGGTATTCTTTTTCTTCTCTGGCTTTGTCTGGCTTTGGCATCAGGGTAATACTGGCCTCATAAAATTAGTTTGGAAGTCTTTTGCTTTGCTCTTTTTGGAATAGTTTGTGTAGCATTGGTTATTTGTTCTTTTTTTAAATGTTTGGTAGAATTCAATAGTGAAGCTATCAGGTCCCAGGTATTTCTTTACCGGTAGACTGGTCTGTTCAGGTTTTAGCTTTCTTCCTGGATCAATGTTGGTAGGTTGTATGCATATAGGAATTTGTTCATTTATTCCAGATTTTTCAATTTTTCAGCATGTAATTGCTCTTTGTAGCCACTAATGATCCTTTGAATTTTTGCAATATCAGTTGCAATATCTCCTTTTTCATTTCTGATATATTTTTATTTTTTATTATACTTTAAGTTCTGGGATACATGTGCAAAACATGCAGGTTTGTTACATAGGTATATATGTGCCATGGTGGTTTGCTGCACTTATCAATCCGTCATCTAGGTTTTAGGCACCGCATCCATTAGGTATTTCTACTAATGTTCTCCCTCCCCTTGGCCCCCATCCTCTGACAGGCCCTGACGTGTGTTCTCCTCCCTGTATTCATGTGTTCTCATTGTTCAACTCCCACTTATTAGTGAGAACATGCAGTGCATGGTTTTCTGTTTCAGTGTCAGTTTGCTGAGAATGATGGCTTCCAGCTTCATACATGTCCCTGCAAAGGACATGAAATCATCTTTTTTTTTTTTTTTTTTGAGATACAGTTTTGCTCTTTTTTTTTTTTAACCCTAGAAGATGGGTCCTTTTATTATTGCCAATTATAGCTGGAGCAACTGAGGCATGGAAGGGTTCAGTAGCTTGCTCAGGACCACAGGTAATTATTATAGTAAAGAATAAGAGCTTAGGTAGTCTGGCTCCAGCATCTATACCTGCCCCCCCCAACCTGATGTCTTGTCCCAAGACTATACTGCCTGTCAGATGTAAGGTACTGGTATTATTCAAAGCAGAAGGAGTAAAATATTTAGAACGAAAGCACATTATAAAACAGAAAATGAGAGGGGCAGAAGAGAAGAACCTTGTTAATGACCGCTATTTCCTCTCATCTCCCTGGGAATTCATTCTGTAGCAAAACCAAGGAGAAGTGTGGAGGAAGCCTGGTTATCTTGAAAAGAAAGAACATTTCTGGGCTTTTGTTGTCAGCATTTGTTATCTGACAATGTGCCCTTGCATAGAGAGTGATTTGTTTGCTGTTTTCTTTTTTACATTTTAGGTTTTGGGGTACATGTGTAGAACATGCAAGATTGTTGCATAGGTACACATGTGACAGTGCGATTTGCTGCCTTCCTCCCCTTCACCTATATCTGGCATTTCTCCTTCTACTATCTCTCCCCAACTCCCCACCCCCCGCTGTCCCTCCCCTATTTCCCCCCAACAGACCCAAGTGTGTAGTGCTCCCCTCCCTGTGTCCATGTGTTCTCATTGTTCAACACCCGCCTGTGAGTGAGAACATGAGGTGTTTGATTTTCTGCTCTTGTGTCAGTTTGCTGAGAATGATGCTTTCCAGGTTCATCCATGTCCCAAAAAGGACACAAACTCATAGTTTTTGATGGCTGCATAATATTCCATGGTGTATATGTGCCACATTTTCCCTATCCAGTCTATCATCTATGGGCATTTGGGTTGGTTCCAGGTCTTTGCTATTGTAAACTGTGCTGCAATGAACATTTGTGTGCATGTGTCCTTATAGTAGAACAATTTATAAGCCTTTGGATACATACCAGTAATGGGATTGCTGGGTCAAACAGAATTTCTATTTCTAGGTCCTTGAGGAATTGCCACTCTGTCTTCCACAATGGTTGAACTAATTTACACTCCCACCAACAGTGTAAAACTGTTCCTATTTCTCCACATCCTCTCCAGCATCTGTTGTCTCCAGATTTTTAATGATCACCATTCTAACTGGCATGAGATGGTATCTCAATGTAGTTTTGATTTGCATTTCTCAACTTCAGACCTTGTTATTGGTCTATCCAGGGTTTCAACTTCTTCCTGGTTTAGGCTTGGGAAGAAGCAAGTGTCCAGGAATTTATCCATTTCTTCCAGGTTTACTAGTTTATGTGCATAGAGTTGTTTGTAATAATCGCTGATGATGGTTTGAATTTCTGTGGAATCTGTGGTGATTCCCCTTTATCATTTTTTATTGCATCCATTTGGTTATTCTCTCTTTTCTTTTCTATTAATCTGAATAGTGGTCTGTCTATTTTGTTGATCTTTTCGAAAAACCAGCTCCTGGATTTATTAATTTTTTGTAGGGTTTTTTGTGTCTCTTTCTCCTTCAGTTCTGCTCTGATCTTAGTTGTTTCTTGTCTTCTGCTAGGTTTTGAGTTTTTTTTTTTAATCTTGCTCCTCTAGCTCTTTCAATTTTGATGATAGGTTGTCGATTGTAGATCTCTCCTTGCTTCTCATATGGGCATTTATTCCTAAATATTTTCCTCTAGATACTGCTTTAAATGTGTCCCAGAGATTCTGGTATGTTGTGTCTTCATTCTCGTTGGTTTCGAAGAACATCTTTATTTCTGCCTTCATTTCATTGTTTATCCAGTCAACATTCAAGAGCAAGTTGTTCAGTTTCCATGAAGCTGTGTGGTTCTGAGTTAGTTTCTGAATTCTGAGTTCTAACTTGATTGCACTGTGGTCTGAGAGACTGTTTGTTATGATTTCTGTTCTTTTGCATTTGCTAAGGAGTGATTTACTTCCAATTATGTGGTCACTTTTAGAGTAGGTGTGATGTGGTGCTGAGAAGAATGTATATTCTGTGGATTTGGGGTGGAGAGTTCTGTAAATGTCTGCTAGGTTTTCTCAGTCCATGTCTGAGTTCAAGCCCTGGATATCCTTGTTAATTTTCTGTCTGGTTGATCTGTCTAATATTGACAATGGGGTGTTAAAGTGTCCCACTGTTATTGTGTGGGAGTATAAGTCTCTTTGTAAGTCATTAAGAACTTGCCTTATGTATCTGGGTGCTTCTGTATTGGGTGTGTATATATTTAGGATCGTTAGCTCTTCTTGTTGCATTGATCCTTTTACATTATATAATATCCTTCTTTGTCTCTTTTGATCTTTGTTGCTTTAAAGTTTAATTTATCAGAGATGAGAATTGCAACTCCTGCTTTTTTTTGCTCTCCATTTGCTTGGTAAATCTTCCTCCATCCCTTTATTTTGAGCCTTTGTGTATCCTTGCATGTGTGATGGGTTTCCTGGATACAGCACACTGATGGGTTTTGGCTTTTTATCCAATTTGCCAGTCTGTGTCTTTTGATTGGGGTATTTAGTCCATTTACCTTTAGGGTTAATAGTGTTATGTGTGAATTTGATCCTGCCATTTTGATGCTAGCTGGCTATTTTGCCCGTTAGTTGATGCAGAGTCTTCATTATGTTGGTGCTCTTTACCATTTGGTATGTTGTTGGAGTTGCTGGTACTGGTTGTTCCTTTCTATGTTTAACACCTCTTTCAGGAGCTCTTGTAAAGCAGGCCTGGTTGTGACGAAATCTCTGAGTACTTGCTTGTTTGCAAAGGATTTTACTTTTCCTTCACTTATGAAGCTTAGTTTGGCTGGATATGAAATTCTGGGTTGAATGTTCTTTTCTTTTAGGATGTTGAATATTGGCCCCCTCTCTCTTCTGGCTTGTATGGTTTCTGCTGAGAGGTCTGCTGTGAGTCTGATGGACTTCCCTTTGTGGGTATCCCGACCTTTCTCTCTGGCTTCTCTTAGCATTTTCTCCTTCATTTCAACCCTGGTGAATTTGACCATTATGTGCCTTGGGGTTGCTTTTCTTGAGGAATATCTTTGTGGTGTTCTCTGTATTTCCTGGACTTGAATATTGGCCTGCCTTGCTAGGTTGTGGAAGTTTTCCTGGATAATATCCTGAAGAGTATTTTCCAGCTTGGATTCATTCTCTTTGTCACATTGAGGTACACCTGTCAAACGTAGATTAGGTCTTTTCACATAGTCCCACATTTCTTGTTGACTTTGTTCATCCCTTTTTCTCTAATCTTGCCATCTCATTTTATTTCATTGAGTTGATCTTCGACCTCTGATATTCTTTCTTCTGCTTGGTCAAGTTGGCTGTTGAAACTTGTGCATGCTTCGTGAAGTTCTGTTGTGTTTTTCTGCTCCATCAGTTCATTGATATTCCTCTCTAAGTTGTCGATTCTTGTTAGCATTTTGTCAAATCTTTTTTCAAGGTTCTTAGTTGCTTTGCATTGGGTTAGAACATGTTCTTTTAGCTCACAGAAGTTTCTTATTACACACTATCTGAAGCCTGATTCTGTCATTTCATCACACTCATTCTCCATCCAGCCTTGTTCCCTTGCTGGTGAGGAGTTGTGATCCCTTGTAGGAGGAAAGGTGTTCTGTTTTCAGGTGTTTTCATCCTTTTTGTGCTGGTTTCTTCCCATCTTTGTGGATTTATCCACCTGTCGTCTTTGTATTTGCTGACTTTCCAATTGGGTCTCTGAGTTGACTTCCAGTTTGATGATGATGAAGTTATTTCTGTTTCTTAGTTTTCCTTCTAACAGTCTTGCCCCTCTACTGTAGGACTGCTGAGGTCCACTCCAGGCCCTGCTTGCATGGGGATCACCTGCAGAACAGTAAGGGTTGCTACCAGTTTCTTCTTCTGCTATCTTTGTCTGAGAAGGATACCCTCCGAATGTCAGTCTGATCTCTCCTTTGTGAGGTGAGTCTTTGGATATACAGAGGTCAGGGAGCTGCTTGAGGAGACAGTCTGCCCTTTATAGGAGCTCGAGTGCTGAGCTGTGAGCTGCGTTGTTCATTCAGAACTGCTGGGTGGGTACGTTTAGGTCTGCTGCAGCAGAACTCATAACCCCCCCCCTTTTTTTTTCCCAGGTGCTCTGTCCCAGGGAGTTAAGGCTTTATTTATGAGTTTCCGTTGTGCTGCTGCCTTTTTTTCAGGTTCGCCCTGCCCAGCAAGGAGGCAGCCTAGTCACTGTCTGCCTGCAGAGGCTTTGCTCAGCTGCTGTGGGCTCCGCCCACCTGCTGTGTGAACTTCCCTGCTGTCCTGTTTATATGGGTGTAGTTAAAACTGCCTCGGCAATGGTGGCCCACCTCTGTATTGGCGGACTCTCTCTGTAATGGCAGGTTGCCTCGGCAACAGCAGGTTACCTCGGCAATGGTGGTCTGTCTCAGCAATGGCAGACTACCTCCGTAGTGGTGGAGTGCCTCGGTGATGGCAGACGCCCCACCCCCACAGAGCTGGACCATCCTGGGTTCAGCTGTGCTTGCTGTGAAACTCTCAACCCAGATCGTTTCCAATTGCTATTTTTTTTGGGGGGGTGAGACCAGCCAAGCCTAATCACCTGGCTCCCTGCCTCAGAGTCTTTTTTTTTTTAGCTGAACGGTCGACTCTCTCCCATGTGTTCCCATCGTCTGTTGAAAAGGTGCCAGGATCTGCGTGATTTACCGTGTGGCAACTCACTGCGCTGGCTGAAACAGCGGCGCTGAGATTCGTGGCACTTTTTCTGCCTGGGAATCTCCTGGCCTGGCTCCCTGTTTCACTCCCCTTTTTAATCAGATGAATGGGTGACTCTGCCTTCCTGGGTCTCCAATCACCAGCTAAAAGGGCACCCAGACCAGTGTATTTTGTATGGAGAACTGCCGCACCAGGGTTCCGGCAATGCAGCTGCGCCAGCCAACACAGCTGTGCCAGCCAACACAGCCGTGCCAGCCAAAACAGCTGCGGAGTTTTGCTCTTGTTGCCCAGGCTGGAGTGCAGTGGCACGATCTTGGCTCACTACAACCTCTGCCTCCCAGGTTCAAGCAATTCTTCTGTGTCAGCCTCTCAAGTAGCTGGGATTACAGGCATGCACCACCATGTCCGGCTAATTTTGTATTTTTAGTAGAGATGGGGTTTCGCCATGTTGGATAGGCTGATTTCAAACTCCTAATCTCAAGTGATCCACCCGCCTCAGCCTATCAAAGTGCTGGGATTACAGGCCTGAGACACTATGCCAGGTCGAAATCATTCTTTTTTATGGCTGCATAGTATTCCATGATGTATATGTGCCGCATTTTCTTTATCCAGTCTATCGTTGTTGGGCATTTGGGTTGGTTCCAAGTCTTTGCTATTGTAAATAGTGCTGCAATAAACACATGTGTGGGTGTGTCTTTATGGTAGAATGATTTATCATCCTTTGGGTATATATATGGTAATGGAATTGCTGGGTCAAACTGTATTTCTGGTTCTAGATCCTTGAGGAATTACCACATTGTGTTCCGCAATGGTTGAACTAATTTACACTCCAAAAACAGTATAAAAGTGTTTCTGTTTCTCCACATTCTCACCAGCATCTGTTGTTTCCTGACATTTTAATGATTTCCATTCTAACTGGTGTGAGATGGTATTTCATTGTGGTTTTGATTTATATTTCTCTAATGACCAGTGTTGATCATCTTTTGTTTGTATGGCTGTCAGTTGCATAAATGTCTTCTTTTAAGAAGTGTCTGTTCATATCTTTTGCCCACTTTTTGATGGGATTTTTTTTTTCTTATAAATTTGTTTAAGTTTTTTGGAGATTCTGGATATTAGACCTTTGTCAAATGGATAGGTTACAAAAATTTTCCCCCATTCTTTAGGTTGCCTGTTCACTCTGATGATATTTATTTATTTATTTATTTATTGCTGTCCAGAAGCTCTTTAGTTTAATTAGATCCCATTTGTCAATTTTGACTTTCTTTGCCATTGCTTTTGGTCTTTTAATCATGAAGTTTTTGGCTATGCCTATGTCCTGAATGGTATTGCCTAGGCTTTCTTCTAAGGTTTTTGTCTTACATTTAGGTCTTTATTTCATCTTGAGTTAATTTTTGTATAAGGTGTAAGGAAGGGGTCCAGTTTCAGTTTTTTGCATATGCCTAGCCAGTTTTCCCAGCACTATTTATTAAATAGGGAATTCTTCCCCCATTGCTTGTTTTTATCAGTTTTGTCAAAGATCAGATAGTTGCAGATGTGTGGTGTTATTTCTGAGGCCTCTGTTCTGTACCATTAGTCTACATATCTGTTTTGGTACCAGTAACATGCTGTTTTGGTTACTGCAGCCTTGTAGTATTGTTTGAAGTCAAGTAGCATGATACCTCCAGCTTTGGTCTTTTTGCTTAGGATTGTCTTGGCTATACAGGATCTTTTTTGGGTCCATATGAAATTTAAAGTAGTTTTTTTGCAATTCTGTGAAGAAAGTCAATTGTGGCTTGATGGGAACAGCATGGAATCTATAAATTACATTGGGCAGTGTGGCCATTTTCATTATATTGATTCTTTGTATCCATTAGCATGGACTGTTTTTCCATTTGTTAGTGTCCTCTCTTATATCCTTGAGCAGTGGTTTGTTGTTCTCCTTGAATAGTTCCTTCACATCCCTTGTAAGTTGTATTTCTAGGTATTTAATTCCCTTTATAGCAATTGTGAATAGAAGTTCACTCATGACTTTGCTCTCTATTTATCTATTATTGTTGTATAGGAATGCTTGTGATTTTTGCACATTGATTTTGTGTCCTGAAACTTTGCTGAAGTTGCTTATCAGCTTAAACAGCTTTTGGACTGAGTTTAAGGTTTTTTTTTTTTTTTTAACGGAACTGAACTTTATTTTTCCAGTATAGGAAGGTATGCTTCCCATAACTATAATCACTGACCTATTTCTTTAAATATATATTTTATTGTGTTTTAAGTTTTGGTGTACATGTGAAGAACAGGCAAGATTGTTGCATAGATACATACATGGTATTGTGATTTGCTGCCTTCCTCCCCATCACCTATATCTGACATTTCTCCCCATGTTTTCCCTCTCCAACTCCCCACCCCTTGCTGTCCCTCCTCTAGTTTCCCCTAACAGACCCCATTGTGTGATTCTTCCCTCCCTTTGTCCATGTATTCTCATTGTTCAACACTGGCCTATGAGTGAGAACATGTGGTGTTTGATTTTCTGTTCTTGTATCAGTTTGCTGAGAATGATGGTTTCCAGGTTCGTCCATGTCCCTACAAAAGACACAAACTCATCATTTTTTATGGCTGCATAGTATTTCATGGTGTATATGTGCCACATTTTCCCTCTCCAGTCTGTCATCAATGGGCATTTGGGTTGGTTCCAGGTCTTTGCTATTGTAAACAGTGCTGCAGTGAACATTCATGTTCATGTGTCCTTATAGTAGAATGATTCCTAATCCTTTGGATATATACCCAGTAATGAGATTCCTGGTTCAAATGGAATTTTTATTTCTAAGTCCACACTTCCTTCCACAATGGTTGGACTAATTTACACTCCCACCAATAGTGTAAAAAGTGTTCCTATTTCTGCACATCCTCTCCAGCATCTGTTGTCTCCAGATTTTTTAATGATCACCATTCTAACTGGTGTGAGATTGTATATCAATGTAGTTTTGATGTCGCCTTCAAACAGAGACAATTTGACTTCCTCTTTTCCTAATTGAATACCCTTTATTTCTTTCTCTTGTGTGATTTCCTTGACCAGAACTTCCAATACTATGTTGAATAGGTGTGGTGAGAGAGGGCATCCTTATCTTGTGCCAGTTTTCAAAGGGAATGCTTCCAGCTTTGGCTCATTTAGTATGATATTGACTATGGGTTTGTCATAAATAGCTCTTATTTTGGGATATGTTCCATCAATACCTAGTATATTGAGTGTTTTTAGCATGAAGCGGTGTTGAATTTTACTGAAGGCTTTTTCTATATTTATTGAGATAATAATGAGGTTTTTGTCGTTAGTTCTGTTTATGTGATAGATTACGTTTATTGATTTGTGTATGTTGAACCAGCCTTGCATCTTAGGGATGAAGCCAACTTGATCATGGTGGATAAACTTTTTGTTTTGCTGCCGGATTTGGTTTGTAAGTAATTTATTGAAGATTTTCTCATTGATGTTCATCAGAGATAACGGCCTGAAAATTTTTTTTGTTTCTCTGCCAGATTTTGGTATCTGCATGATGCTGGCCTCATATAATGAGTTATGGAAGAGTCTCTCTTCTTCTATTGTTTGGAATAGTTTCAGAAGGAATGGTACCAGCTCCTCTTTGTACCTCTGGTAGAATTTGGCTGTGAATCCACCTGCTCCTGGGCTTTTTCTGGTTGGTAGGTTATTAATTACTGCCTCATTTTTAGAACTTGTTATTGGTCTATTCAGGGATTTAACTTTTTCCTGGTTTAGTCTTGGGAGGGTGTATGTGTCCAGGAATTTATCCATTTCTTCTAAATATTATATTTTATTTGCATGGAGGTATCTATCTTATTCTCTGATGATAGTATTTCTGTGGGGTCAGTGTTTATATCCCCTTTATCATTTTTTATTATGTCGATTTGATTCTTCTTTATTTTCTTCTTTAGTAGTCTGACTAATTGTCTATCTATTTTGTTGATCCATTCCAAAAATCATGTCCTGGATTCATTGATTTTTTTGAAGGCTCTTTCATGTCTCTATTTCCTTGAGTTCTGCTCTGATCTTAGTTATTTCTTGTCTTCTGCTGGGCTTTGAATTTGTTTATTCTTTCTTCTCTAGTTCTTTTAATTATAATGTTAGGGTGCCAATTTTTGATTTTCCCACTTTCTGATGTGGGCATTTAGTGCTGTACCTTTCCCTCTAAACGCTGCTTTAGCTATGTCTCAGAGATTCTGGCATGTTGTGTTTTTCTTCTCATTTGTTGCAAAGAACTTATTTATTTCCACCATAATTCTGTTATTTACCCAGTAATTATTGAGAAGCAGGTTGTTCACTTTCTATGTAGTTATGTGGTCTTGACTGAGCTTTTTAATCCTGAGTTCTAATTTGATTGTACTGTGGTCTGAGAGACAATTTATGTTTTCCATTCTTTTGCATTTGCTGAGGAGTGTTTTACTTCTAATAATGTGGTCAATTTTAGAATAAGTGCTATGTGGTGCTGAGAATAATGTATATTCTGTTGATTTGAGTTGGAGAGATCTGCAAATGTCTATTAGGTCTGCTTCGTCCAGAGCTGAGTTTAAGTCTGGAATATCCTTGTTAATTTTCTGTGTCGTTGACCTGTCTAATATCAAAAGTGGTGTGTTAAAGTCTCCCACTGTTGTTGTTTGGTAGTCTAAGTCTCTTTGTAGGTCTCTAAGAACTTCCTTTATGAATCTGGGTGATTCTGTATTGGGTGCATATATATTTAGGATAGTTAGCTCTTCTTGTTGCATTGATCACTTTTTTATTATGTAGTGTCCTTTGTCTTTCTTGATCTTTGTTGGTTTAAAGTCTGCTTTGTCAGAGACTAGGATTGCAACCACTGATTTTTTTTCTTTCCATTTGTTTGGTAAATCATCCTCCATCACTTTATTTTGAGCCTATGTGTGTCTTTGCACGTCAGATGGATCTTCTGAATACTGCACACTAATGGATTCTGACTCTTTTTCTAATTTGCCCATCTGTGTCTTTTAATTGGGGCATTTAGCTCATTTACATTTAAGACTAATATTGTTATGTGTGAATTCGATCTTGTCATCATTATGCTAGCTGGTTATATTGCACATTAGTTGATGCAGTTTTTTCATAGTGCTGTTGGTCCTTATATTTCAGTATGCTTTTGCAGTGCCTGGTACTGGCTTTTTCTTTCTATATTGAGTGCTTCCTTCAGGAGCTTCCGTAAGGCAGGCAAGGTGGTGACAAAATTTTTCAGCATTTGCTTGTCTGGAAGGGATTTTTTTTTTTTTGTTATTGCTTATGAAGCTCAGTTTGGCTGGATATGAAATTCGGGGTTGAAAATTCTTTTCTTAAGAATGTTGAATATTGACCTTCACTCTTTTCTGGCTTGTAGGGTTCCTGCAAAGAGATCCACTGTTTAGTCTGATTGGCTTCCCTTTGTAGCTATCCTGACCAGTCTCTCTGGCTCCCCTTAACATTTTTTCCTTTGTTTTAGCCTTGTTGAATCTGAGGATTATGTGTCTTGGGGTTGCCCTTCTTGAGGAGTATCTTAGTGGTCTCTGTATTTCCTGAATTTAATGTTGGCCTGTCTTGCTAGGTTGGGGAAGTTCTCCTTGATAATATCCTGTAGTGTGTTTTCCAGCTTGGTCCTATTCTCCTCATCAGTTTCAGGTGCACCAATTAATCATAGGTTTGGTCTTTTTTACATAATTCCATATTTCTTGGAGGCTTTTTTTTCTAATATTTTCTTCACGCTTGATTTCATAAGTTGATTTTCAATCTCTGATACTTTTTCTCCTTGGTCCATTTGGCTATTGATACTTGTGTATGCTTCATGAAGTTCTCATGCTGTGTTTTTTTCTCTCCATCAGGTCATTTATGTTCTCTAAACTGGCTATTTTAGTTAGCAGCTCCTGTAACCTTTTATCAACATTCTTAACTTCTTTGCATTGGGTTGGAACATGCTCCTTAGCTCAGAGGAGTTTGTTATTACCCATCTTCTGAAGCCTATTTCTGTCAATTCTTCAAAGTAATTCTCCATCCAGTTTTGTTCCCTTGCTGACAAGGAGTTTTGATTTTTTGGAGGAGAAGGGGCATTCTGGCTTTTGGAATTTTTAGCATTTTTTTTGCTGGTTTTTCCACATCTCTGTGGATTTATCTATCTTTGATCTTTGATGCTGATGACCTTTCAATGGGTTATTTTGTGGGTTTCCTTATTATTGATGTTGATGTAATTGTTTTCTATTTGTTAGTTCTTCTTCTAACAGTCGGGCTTCTCTTCTGCAAGTGTGCTGGAGTTTGCTGGAGGGCCACTCCAGATATTGTTTGCCTGGGTATCACCAGCAGAGTCTGTAGAACAGAAAAGATTGCTGCCTACTCCTTTCTCTGGAAGCTTCCTTCCAGAGGGGCACCCAATAGATGCCAGTCTAATCTCTTCTGTATGAGGTGTCTGTCAACCCCTACTGGTAGGTGTCTCCCAGTCAGGAGGCACAGAGGTCAGGGACCCTCTTGAGGAGGCATTGTGTCCCTTAGTAGAGCTGGAGTGCTGTTTCGGGAGATCCGCTGCTGTCCTCAGAGCCAGCGGGCAGTCTGCTGAAGCTGTGCCCACAGTCATTCCTTCCCCCTGGTGCTCTGTCCCAGGGTCATGGGAGTTTTATCTATAAGCTCCTGACTTGGGCTGCTGCCTTTCAGAGATGACCTGCCCAGTGAGGAGGAATGTAGAGAGGGATTCTCGCTACAGCAGCTTTGTTTTTCTGCGATGGGCTCTGCCCAGTCTGAACTTCCTGGTGGCTTTGTTTATACTGTGAGGGGAAAACCACCTACTCAATACTGAGTAATTGGAGACACTCCTCCCCCGACCAAGCTTGATTGTTTCAGGTTGACTTCAGACTTCTGCGCTGGCAGCAAGAATTTCAAGCCAGTGAATCTTTGCTTTCTGGGCTCCATGGTAGTGGGACCCACAAGCAATACCACTTGGCTCCCTGGCTTCAGCCCTTTCTGCAGGGGAATGAATGGCTCTGTCTCACTGGAGTTCCAGGTGCCACTGGGGTACAAAATAAAATCCTGCAGCTGGCTCAGTGTCTGCCCAAACAGCCACCCAGTCTTGTGCTTGAATTCCAGTGTTCTGATAATATAGAGACCCGAGGCAATCTCCTGGTCTGCAGTTTGCAACAACCATGGGAAAAGTATAGTATCTGGGCCAGATAGCACCATCCATCACGTTACAATGTCTCATGACTTCCCTTTCCTAGGGGAGGGAGTTCACTAGCTCCTTGCACTTCTTTGGTGTAGCGATGCCCTACCTTGTTTCTGCTTGTTCTCTGTGGGCTGCACCCACTGTCTAACCCGTCCCAATGAGATGAACTGGGTACCTGAGTTGGAAATGCATAAATTACCCACCTTCTGCATTGCTCTCACTGGGAGCTGCAGATCAGAGCTGCAGACCATTCCTATTCAGCCATCTTGCCAGATTCCTATCTGATTTTATTTATTTGTATTTTCACTCTTTTTTTCTTAGTCTGGCTAAAGGTTTTTAAAATTTTGTTTAACTTTAAAAAAAATCAACTTTTTGTTTCATTGATTTTTTTATTTTTTTAATTTCAATTGCATTTATTTCTTCTCTGATCTTATTTTTAATCTTGTACTAATTTGAGTTTGGTTTACACTTGCTTTTGTAGTTTTTATGATGCATCAATGGAGTGTTCGTTTGAAGTTTATTCTCTTTTTGATGTAGACATTTATACTATGAACTTCCCTCTTGGTATTGCTTTTTCTGTATCGCTTAAGTTTTTGTATGTTATGTTCCATTATTTGTTTCAAGACATTCTAAAAGTTTTTTCTTAATTTCTTCATTGACCACTAGTCATTCAGTGGCATTGTTTAATTTCCATCTATTTGTGCAATTTCTAAAATTCCTTTTGTTATTTATTTCTAGTTTTCCATTGTGATCAGAGAAGATGCTTGATATTACTCTTTGTGTGTGTGTGTGTGTGTGTGTGTGTGTGTGTGTGTGTGTTTTAAGACTTGGTTTGTGACCTAGTGTTTCTTCTTGGCAACAGATCAGTGTGTCTTGTTTTTTTATGTTTTCAGCTAGGTTATTCCTTTTGATTGGAGAGTTTTGTGCCTTTACATTCAATGTTATTACTGATAAGTAAGAAATCCTGCCATTTTATTTTATTCTGGTTGTTTTATGTTCTTCTTTTCCTTCTTTACTTCCTTTCTTCCTTTAGTGAAGGTTCTTTTCTCTGGTGATATGATTTACATTGTTGCTTTTTATTTTTTGTGTATCCGTTATATGATTTTTGGTTTAAAGTTACCATGAGGCTTGGAAATATTATCTTTTAACCCAATATTTTAACCTTATAACTTGTTAATACTCTGCATAAAGAAAAAAGAAAACAGAAAACTAGCAAATACTCTATGCCTTAACTTTGTCCACCTGCTTTTTAACTTTATGCTGTTTCTATTGGCATCTTATTGTACTGTCTGTGTCTTAAAAGTTGTTGTAGTTATTATTTTGATTGGTCATTGTTCATTATTCCTACTTAATATAAGAGTAGTTTACACACCACAGTGATAGTGTTGTAATGTTCTGTGTTTTTCTGTACACTTACTATTACCAGTGAATTTTATACCTTCAAGTGATTACTTATCGCTCATTAGCATCTTTTTATTTCTAGTTGAAGTATGCCCGTTAGCATTTCTTGTAGAATGTCTTGTATTGATAAAATCTCTCATCTTTTGTTTTTCTGGGAAAGTCTTTTTTTCTCCTTTATACTTGAAGGACATTTTTGCCAGATATACTATTCTAGGGTAAAGTTTTCTTTTTTTCCTTAAGCACTTTAAATATATCATGCCATTCTCTACTGTCCTGTAAGGTTTCCTGTGAGAAGTCTGCTGTCAGATGTATTGGAGCTCCATTGTATGTTATTTGTTTCTTTTCTCTTGCTGATTTTAGGATTTTCTCTTTACCCTTGACCTTTGAGAGTTTGATTATTAAATGCCTTCAGGTAGTCTTCTTTTGGGTTACATCTACTTGATGTTGTATAAACTTCTTGTATTTGGATAATGATATCTTCTCTTGGTTTAGGAAGTTCTCTGTTGTTATCCCTATGAATCAAGTTTCTATCCCTGTCTTTTTCTCTACCTCCTCTTTAATGCAAATAGCTCTTAGATTTGCCTCTTTGAGGATATTTTCTATATCTTGTAGGCATGCTTCATTGTTTTTTATTCTTTTTTCTTTTGTTGCCTCTGATTGTGTATTTTCAAATAACCTGTATTCAAGCATACTAATTCTTTCTTCTACTTACTAATCCTTCAGTTCTGCTACTGAAGGACTTTGATGCATTCTTCAGTATGCCAGTTGCATTTTACAGCTCCAGAATTTCCACTTGATTATCTTTAACTATTTCAATCTCTGTTAAATATATCTGATAGAATTCTGAATTCCTTCTCTCTGTTATCTTGAAGTTCTTTGAGTTTCCTCAAGGTCCTGGAGCTCTGAAGTCAACAGGTGGCAAAGGAAGCCAAGCCTGTATCCTCCTTTGTTGAGAGTTTTTAACTTGAAGGAATGTTGAAATTTATTGAAAGTCTTTTCATCATCTATTCAGATAATCACGTGATGTTTGTCTTTAGTTATTTTTATGTGATGAATTACATTAATTTATTTGCATGTGTTGAACCAACCTTGCATCCTAGGGATGAAGTCTAATTTCATGATGGTTTCACTTTTTGATGGGCTGCTGGATTCAGTTTTCCTGTATGTTGTTGAAGATTTTGCATCTATGTTCATCAGTTGGCCTGAAGGTTTATTTTTTGTGTCTCTTCAAGGCTTTGGTATCAGGATGATACTGGCCTCATATAAGGCATTAGGGATGAGTCTTGCTTCCTTAATTTTTGGATCAGCTTTTTTTGGAGTAGTACCATATTTTCTTTGTATATCTCATAGAACTCGTCTGTGAATTATCCTGGTCCTGGCCTTTTTGATTATTTGGTTGTAGGCTATTTATTACTAATTAATTTTCAGAGATCATTGTTGCTCTTTCAGGGATTCAATTTTTTCCTTTTTCAGTCTTGTGAGGATGTACATGTTGAGTAATTTATCTGTTTCTTCTAGAGTTTCTAGTTTTTGTGCATATAGTTGTTAATGGTAGCCCTGATTGTTATTATTATTTCTGTGGGGTCAGTGGTAATTTTCCGTTTGTCATTTCTGATTGTATTTATTTGGATCTTCTTTCTTTCTTTCTTTCTTTATTAATGTAGCTACTGGTCTAATTTTTTCAACTCTTGAAATTATTGATGTATTGTGTATTTTTTGGTGTGTCTCCATCTCCTTTATTCTATCTCCGATTTTGTTTACTTCTTGTCTTCTGCTAGCTTTGGGATTGGTTTTCTCTTGCTCGTGTAATTCTTGTAATTGTGATGTTAGGTTGTTGAGATCTTAACTTTTTGATTTGGTGATTAGTGCTATAAATTTCCCTCTTAACACTGCCTTAGCTGTGTCCCAAAGATTCTGGTTTGTTGTGTCTTTGTTCTCATCAGTTTCAAAGAACTTCTTGATGTCTTCTTTAATTTGATTATTTACCCGAGAGTGGTTCAGGAACCATTTGTCTAATTTCTATATAATTGTATGATTTTCAGCAATTTCCTTAGCCTTGATTTCTATATTTAATTACACTGTGGTCCAAAAGTGTGGTTGGTATGATTTGTGGTGTGTGGTTTTTTTTTTTTTTTTTTTTTTTTGAGTTTGCTGAGGGTTGTCTTATGTCCAATTGCATGGTTGATTTTAGAGTATGTACCATGTGGCAAGGAAAATAATATACACTCTGTTGTCTTTTTATGGAGAGTTCTGTAAATGTATATTAGGTCCATTTGGTTGAGTATTTAGTTCAGGTCCTGATTTTCTTTGTTTTTTTGTTTGAACCTTAATGATTTTTTTCACATTGGCAGTGGGGTGTTAAAGTCTCCCACTATTATTGTGTGTGAGGAAAAGGCTCTTCATAGATCTCAAGGAACTTGCTTTATGAATGTGAGTGCACCTGTGTTGAGTGCATATGGATTTTGGATAATTAGGCCTTCTTGTTGAATTGCACTCTTTACCATTATATAATGCTTTTCTTTGTCCTTTTTGATCTTTGTTGGTTTGGAATCTGTTTTCTCTGAAATTAGGATTGTAAACCCTGCTTTTTTTCTGTTTTCCATTTGCTTGGTAGATTTTTCTCCATCCCTTTATTTTGGGTCTATGGGTGTCATTGCATATGAGATGGGTCTCTTAAAAACAGCATACCATTGGGCCTTGCTTCTTTTTCTAGGCTACCTGTCTGTGCCTTTTAATTGGGGAGTTTAGCCCATTTCCATTCAAGGTTGGTATTGATATGTTTGGATTTTATTATGTCATTATGTCAACTAGTTGTTATACAGACTTGTTTTTTTGTGGTTGCTTTTTATTGTCACTGGTCTATGTATTTAAGTGTGTTTTTGTAGTGGCTTATAATGATCTTTCCTTTTGATATTTAGTGTTTCCTTCAGGAGCTCTTACAAGGCAGGCCTGGTGGTAATGAATTCCCTAAGCATTTGCTTTTCTGGAAAGGAATTTTGCTTGCTTATGAAGTTTAGTTTTGCTGGATATGAAAATTTTAATTGGCATTTCTTTTTTTTAAGAATGTTGAATATTGGCTCCCAATATCTTCTGACTTGTATGATTCCTGCTGAGAGGTCCACTGTTGGCCTGATGTGCTTCTCTTTGTATGTGACCTGACCTTTCTCTCTAGCTGCTTTAACATTTTTTCTTTCATTTTGACCTTGGAGAATATCATGGTTATATGCCTTTATAATGATATTCTTATGAATTACCTTGTGTGGGTTCTCTGCATTTTCTGAATTCAAATATTGGCCTCTCTAGCTAAGTTTGGAAAGTTCTCATGGATGATATCTTGAAATATAATTTCCAGGTTGCTTCCATCCTTCTCATCTCTTTTAGGGACATCAATGAGTCATGGATTTGGTCTCTTTACATAATCTCATATTTCTCAGAGGTTTTGTTCATTCCTTTTCATTCTTTTTTCTTTATTTTTGTCTGAATGTCTTATTTCAGAAAGGCAGTCTTCAAGCTCTCAGATTTTTTCTTTCTCTTGGTCCATTTTGCTATTAATAGTTATGATAGTATAATGAAATTTGTGTAGCATATCTTTTCTCTTCTATCAGGTTAGTTATGTACTTTTATTTTGTACTTTAAGTTTTGGGGTACATGTGCAATTCTTGCAGGATTGTTGCAAAGGTACACACCTGCCATGGTGGTTTGCATCTTCCATCCCCCCATCACCTACCTCTGGAATTCTCCCAATGCTATCCCTCCCCAACCCCCCACACACCGCTGTCCATCCCCTAGGCCCCCACCCCCCAACACCCCAGTGTGTGATGTTCCCCTTCCTGTGCCCATGTGTTCTCATTGTTCAACACCCATCTATTAATAACAAGACGCGACATTTGGATTACTGTTCTTGTATCAATTTGCTGAGAATGACAGTTTCCAGATTCATCCATGCTCCTACAAAGGACATGAACCAATCATTTTTTATGGCTGCATAGTATTCTGTGGTGTATATGTGCCACATTTTCTTTGTCCAGTTTATCATTGATGGGCATTTGGATTGGTTCCAGGACTTTGCTATTGTAAACAGTGCCACAATGAACATGCATATGCATGTGTTTTTATAATAGAATGATTTATAATCCTTTGGGTATATAACCAGTAATGGGATTCCTGGGTCAAATCAGATTTCTATTTCTACATCCTTGAGGAATGGCCACACTGTTACACTCCCACCAACAGTGTAAAAGGATTCCTGTTTATCCACATCCTCTCCAGCATCTGTTGCCTCTAGATTTTTTTAATGGTTGCCATTCTAACTGGCGTGAGATGGTATCTCAATGTGGTTTTGATTTTCATTTCTCTAATGACCAGTAATGATGAGCATTTTTAATATGTTTCTTGGCCACATAATTGTCTTCTTTGGAGAGTGTCTGTTCATATCCTTCTCCTACTTTTGAGTGGGTTTGCATTTTCTTGTAAATCTGCTTTAGTTATTTGTAGATTCTGGATATTAGCCCTTTCTATTGGTTACTGGTTCACTCTAATGATTGTTTCTTTTGCTGTGCAGAAACTCTCAAGTTTAATTAGACCCCATTTACCTATTTTGACTTTTGTTGCCATTGCTTTTGGTGTTTTAGTCATGAAGTACTTGCCTATGCCTATGTCCTGAATGGTTTTGCCTAGGTTTTCTTCTACAGTTTTTGTAGTTTTAGGTCTTATGTTTAAATCTTTGATCCACCTGTAGTTAATTTTAGTGCAAAGTGTAAGGAAGGGGTCCAGTTTCAGCTTTCTGCACATGGCTAGCAAATTTTCCCAACACCATTTATGAAACAGGGAATCCTTTCCCCATTGCTTGTTTTTGTCAGGTTTGTCAAAGATCAGATGGTTATAGATGTGTAGCATTACATCTGAAGCCTATGTTTTGTTACATTGGTGTATATCTCTGTTTTGGTACCAGTACCATGCTGTTTTGGTTACAGTAGCCTTGTAGTATAGTTTGAAGTCAGGTAGCGTGCTGCCTCCAACTTTGTTCTTTTTGCTTAGGATTGTCTTGGCTATCCGGCCTCTCTTTTGGTTTCATATGAAGTTTAAAGTGGTTTTTTCCAGTCCTGTGAAGAAGGTCCATGGTAGTTTGATGGGGATAGCATTGAATCTATAAATTACTTTGGGCAGTATGGCCATTTTTACAATACTGCTTCTTCCTAACCATGAGCATGGAATGTTTTTTCTTCTGTTTGTGTCCTCTCTTATTATCTTGAGCAGTGATTTGTAGATCTTTTTGAAGAAGTCCTTCACATCCTTTGTTAGTTGTATTCCTAGGTATTTTATTCTCTTTGTAGCAATTGTGAATGGGAGTTCGCTTATAATTTGGTTCTCTGTTTGTCTGTTATTGGTGTGTAGGAATGCTTGTGATGTCTGCACATTGATTTTGTATTCTGAGACTTTGCTGAAGTTGCTTATCAGCTTGAGGAGATTTTGGGCTGAGACGATGGGGTCTTCTAAACATATAATCATGTCATCTGCAAATAGAGACAATTTGACTTCCTCTTTTCCTATTTGAATACCTTTTATTTTTTTTTTCTTGCCTGATTACTCTGCCCAGAACTTCTAATACTATATTGAATGGAAATGGTAAGAGAGGGCATTATTGTCTAGTGCCAGATCTAAGAGGGAATGCTTCCAGTTTTTGCGCATTCATTATGATATTGGCTGTGGGTTTTTCGTTAATAGCTTTTATTATTTTGAGGTATGTTCCATTGATACCTAGTTTATTGAGAGTTTTTAGCATGAAGGGCTGTGAATTTTGTTGAAAGCCTTCTTTGCATCTATTAAGTTGATACTGTGGTTTTTGCCTTTGATTCTGTTTATGTAGTGGATTACATGTGTAGATTTGTGTATGTTGAACCAGCCTTACAAACCCGGGATGAAGCCAACTTGTTCGTGATGGAGAAGCTTTTTGATGTGCTGTTAGATTCAGTTTGCCAGCATTTTATTGAAGATTTTTGCATCGATGTTCATCATGGATATTGGCCTGAAGTTTTCTTTTTTAGTTGTATCTCTGCCAGGTTTTGGTATTAGAATGATGTTGATCTCATAAAATGAGTTATGGAGGATTCTCTCTTTTTGTATTGTTTGGAATAGTTTCAGAAGGAATGGTACCAACTGCTCTTTGTACGCCTGGTAGAATTTGGCTGTGAACCCATCTCGACCTGGAATTTTTTTACTTGGTAGGCAATTAATTGCTGCTTCAACTTCAGACCGTGGTGTTGGTCTATTCAGGGATTCAACTTTTTCCTGATTTAGTCTTGGGAGGGTGTAAGTATCCAGGAATTTATCCATTTCTTCCAGGTTTACCACTTTATGTGCATAGAGTTGTCTCTAGTAATATGTGATGGTAGTTTGTATTTCTGTGGAATCAGTGGTGTTATCTCCTTTATCATTTTTTTATTGCATCTATCCGATTCTTCACTCCTTTTCTTTTATTAGTCTGGCCAGAAGTCTATTTTCTTGATCTTTTCAAAATAACAACTCCTGGATTTATTGATTTTTTGAAGGGATTTTTGTGTCTCTGTCTCCTTCGATTCTGCTCTGATCTTAGTTATTTCTTGTCTTCTGATAGCTTTTGAATTTTTTTGATCTTGCTCCTCTAATTCTTTCTATTTTGATGATGAATTACTGATTTTAAATCTTTCCTCACTTCTCTTGTGGCCATTTATTGCTATAAATTTCCATCTAGACACTGCTTTAAATGTGTCCCAGAGATTCTGGTATGTTGTGTCTTTGTTCTCATTGGTTTCAAAGAACATCTTTATTTCTGTCTTTATTTCATTGTTTATCAGTTGTCATTCAGGAGAAAGTTATTCAGTTTTCATGTAGTTGTGTGGTTTGGAGTGAGTTTCTTAATTCCGAGTTCTAATGTGATTCTACTGTTGTCTGAGAGACTGTTTGTTATGATTTCTGTTCTTTTCCATTTGCTGAGGAGTGATTTACTTTCAATTATGTGGTCAATTTTAAAGTAAGTGTGATGTGGTGCTGAGAAGAATGTATATTCTGTGGATTTCGGGTGGAGAGTTCTGTAGATGTCTTTTAGGTCCGCTTGGTCCAGATATGCCTTCAAGTTCTGGGTATACTTATTGATTTTCTGTCTTGTTGATCTGTCTAATATTGACAGCAGAGTTTTAAAATCTCCTACTATTGCATGGGAGTCTAAGTCTCTTTGTACATCATTAAGAATTTGCTTTATGTATCTGGGTGCCCCTTTATTGGGTACATATATATGTGGGATAGTTAGCTTTTCTTGTAGCATTGATCCTTTTACCATTATATAATGCCCTTCTTTGTCTGTTTTGATCTTTGATGGTTTAAAGTTCATTTTATTAGTGACTAGGATTGCAACACCTTTGTGTTTTTTTTTTTTTTCTCTTCAATTGCTTGGTAAATCTTCCATCCCTTTATTTTGAGTCTATGTTTGTCTTTGCTTATGAGATGGGTCTCCTGAGTAGAGCACACCAATGGGTTGTGACTTTTTTTCCAATTTGCCAGTCTGTGTCTTTTGATTTGGGCATTTAGGCCATTTATATTTAATGTTAATATTGTTATATGTGAGTTTGATCCTGCCATTTTGTTACTGGCTGGTTGTTTTGCCCTTTAGTTGATGTAGTTTCTTCATTGCATCCTTGGTCTTTACCATTTGGTACATTTTTGCATTGTCTGATACTGGTTGTTCCTTTTCATGTTTATTGTTTTCTTCAGAAGCTCTTGTAAGGCAGGCCTGGTGGTGACAAAATCTCTCAGCAATTGCTTGTCCATAAATGATTTTATTTCTTCTTCACTTACGCATCTTAGTTTGGCTGGATATGAAATTCTGGGTTGAAACTTCTTTTCTTTATGGATGTTGAATATTGGCCCCCACTCTCTTCTGGCTTGTAGGGTTTCTGCTGAGAGATCTGCTGTGAGGCTGATGGGCTTCCCTTTGTGGGTGACCTGACCTTTCTCCCTGGCTGCCCTTAGCATTTTTTCCTTCATTTAAACCCTGGTGAATCTCATGATTATGTGTCCTGGTGTTGCTCTTCTTTTTTTTTTTTTTTTTCTTCCTTTTTTTAAATTGTATTTTGGGCTCTGTTGTATATGTGCACATCCTGCATCCTAAGGATTCTTGCATAGGTACGTACATGCCATGGTGGTTTGCTCTCTCCATCTCCTGACCCCTCCATCACCTTCATCAGGCATTTCTCCTGGTTATCTCCCTCTCCATCATACCCCCTACTCCTGCTTCCCCTCCCCTCCACCCTCACATTTAGCCCAGTGAGTGTTGTTCTCTTCCCTGTGCCCAAGTGTTCTCATTGTTCATCACCCACCTATGAGAGAAAACATGCAGTGTTTGGTTTTCTGTTCTTGTGTCAGTTTGGTGAGAATGCTATTTTCTAGATTCATCCATGTCTGTACAAAGGATATGAACTCATCGTTTTTAATGACTGCATAGGATTCCATGGTGTATATGTGCCACATTTTCTTTGTCCAGTTCTATTATTGATGGGCATTTAGATTGGTTACAGGCCTTTCGTATTGTAAACAGTGCTGCAACAAACTTATGTGTGCATGTGTCTTCATAATAGAATGGTTCATAATCCTTTGGGAATATACCCAGTAATGGGATTGCTGGGTCCAATGGAATTTCTATTTCTAGATCCTTGAGGAATCTCCACACTGTCTTCCATAATGGTTGAACTAACTTACACTCCCACCAACAGTGTAAAAGTGTTCCTTTTTCTCCACATTCTCTTCAGCATCTGTTGTCTCCAGATGTTTTAATGATCGCCATTCTAACCAGTGTGAGATGGTATCCCAATGTGGTTTGATTTGCATTTCCCTAATAACCAGTGATGATGAGCATGTTTTCATATGTTTGTTGGCCACATAAATGTCTTTTTTTGAAAAGTGTCTGTTCATATCATTCACCCACTTTTCATTTTTTTTTTCTTGTAAATCTGTTTTAGTTCTTTGTAGATTCTGGATATTAGCCCTTTGTCAGATGGGTAGATTGCAAAAATTTTTTCCCATCCTGTTGGTTGCTGGTTCATTCTAATGATTATTTATTTTGCTCTGCAGAAACTCTTAAGTTTAATTAGATCCCATTTGTCTATTTTGGCTTTTGTTGCCATTGCTTTTGTTGTTTTAATCATCATAAAGTCCTTGCCTGTGTCTATGTCATGGATGGTGTTGCCTAGGTTTTCTTCTAGGGTTTTTATGGTGTTCTTATGTTTAAATCTTTAATCCATCTGGAGTTAATTTTTGTATAAGGTGTAAGGAAGTGGTCCAGTTTTAGCTTCCTACATATGGATAGCCAGTTTTCCCAACACCATTTATTAAACAGGGAATCCTTTCCCCATTGCTTTTCTCCGGTTTGTCAAAATCAGATGGCTGTAGACATGTAGCATTGTTTCCAAAGCCTCTGTTCTGTTCCATTTGTCTATATCTTTGTTTTGGTACCAGTACCATGCTGTTTTGATTACTGTAGTCTTGTAGTATAGTTTGAAGTTAGGGTTGCTCTTCTTAGGAATATCTTTGTGGTGTTCTCTTTATGTCCTAGATTTGAATGTTGGCCTGCCTTGCTATGTTGGGGAAGTTCTCCTGGATAATATCCTGACGAGTGTTTTTGAGCTTGGATTTATTCTCCCTGTCACATTCAGGTACAACAATCAAGCATAGATTCAGTCTTTTCACATAATTCCATATTTCTTGGAGGTGTCGTTCATTTCTTTTCACTCTTGTTTCTCTAATCTTGTCTTTTCATTTTATTTCATTGAGTTGATCTTCAATCTTTGATATCATTTCTTTTGCTTGATCAATTTGGCTATTGAAACTTGTGTATGCTTTACAAAGTTCTCGTGCTGTGTTTTTCAGCTCCATTAGGTTGTTTATGTTCTTCTCTAAGTTGGTTACTCTAGTTAGCATTTCGTCTACCCTTTTTTCAAGGTTTTTAGTTTCTTTGCATTTGGTTAGAACATGTTCTTTTAGCTCAGAGAAGTTTGTTATTACCCATCTTCTGAAGCCTGCTTCTGTCAATTTGTCAACCTCATTCTCCATCCTGTTTTGTTCCCTTGCTGGTAAGGAGTTGTGATCCTTTGGAAGAGGAGAGGCATTCTGGTCTTTGATTGTTTCATCCTTTTTGTACTGGTTTCTTCCCACTGTTGTGGATTTATCTACTTTTGATCTTTGAAGTTTGTTGATTTTAGATGAGTTTTTTGAGTGGACGTTCTTTCTGTTGATGTTGAAGCTATTTCTTTTTGATTTTTAGTTTTCCTTCTAACAGTCAGAACTCTGTGCTGTAGGATATCTGGAGGTCTACTCCCGACCTTGCTTGCATGGGAATCATCCTTGGGGGTTGCAGAGCAGCAAGGATTGCTGCCTGATATTTCCTCTGGTATGTTCACCCCAGAAGGGCACCTGCCAGGTTTTAGCCAGAGCTCTTTTGTATGAAGCATCTTTTTGGTTACACAGGGGTCAGGGAGCCGCTTAAGGAGGAAGTCTGTCCCTTGTCTGCCTGCAGAGGTCTTGCTGGGCTGTCACAGACTCAGTCCAGTTGCTGTGTAATCTTCCTCTGGCTTTTGTTTACACTGGTAGGTTTAGACACACCTCAGCAATGGTGGGTGCCCTTCCCTGCACCGAGCTCACTCATCCCGGATGGAGCTCAAACTGATGCCCTGGCTGCAAAATGCTCAAGTTAGAGGGCTTCAGTTTGCTTGTCTTTTTGGGAGTGGGACCCTCCCAGCCATATCACCTATCTCCCTGCTTTCAGCTCCCTCTCTTTCTGGGGATTGGGTAGCTCTGTCCCATAGGTGCTCTTGGTGCTAATCAAAACATCCATCCTGTTCTGTGCTGACAACCCATGGCACTGTCCCTAGCTGCCACTCATATCTGTGCTGGTAACTCATGGGGCTTTTCACCCCAGTTGGGATCTCCTGTTCTGTGGGTTGCAGAGGCTATGGGAGAAGTGCGGTATGGAACCAGAGTGCTGGGGCAGGGGGGATGTTCCTGATCCTATAGTCAGTTACACTTCCTGGTTGAGGCAGTGCCCCACCCTGCCTCGGTTTGCCCTCCTGGGGCTACACCCAGGGTCCAACCAGTCCCATTGAAATGAACCTGGTACCTAGGTTGGAAACGCAGAGATCACTCACCTTCTACATATCTCTCTCTGGGAACTGCACTCTGGAGCTGTTCCTATTCAGCCATCTTGGCAGAATACCCTATATTCTTTTCTATATAAGCTATTTTGCCTGTCAGCTCCTGTAACGTTTCTGTCCACATTCTTAATGTTGTTTCTGTAATTTCAAACATCTCAGCCTGATTCAGAACCCTTGCTAGAGGGCTAGTATGATCATTTGTGGAGAAGAATGCACTCTGGCTTTTTGAGCTATCAGATTTCTTTTGCTGGTTCTTTCTCATCTTTGTGGGCTGATGTTCTTTTAGTCTTTGAGGCTGCTGCCCTATGGATTTTTTTTTTCTTTTGTTTGATGACCTTGATAGTTTGATTGTAGTATTTGGTGGATACAGTCAACTTACATTGTTTCTGGAAGATATTAGGGGGGCAGGGCTCACTCTGATGGGTGGTAGCAGCCAAAGCATTTCATAGGACTGTGGCAGTGGGATCTGTTCTTGTTCACATGACCTACCAGCAGTGGCAGCAGCAACATTGTGGTGTGCATGCTTGTTGGTTACCACAGGATATTAGCAGACGACAGAGTGCAGGCCTCCATATAGGTGTTTGCAGGAGCAGAGGAGGTAGCATGGCTTGGAGAGTTGGGGAACCCTAACTTGTTACTATGCACCTGGTCATGCCAGTGTTGGTGTCAGCACAGGGGTGGGTGTTGGCAGGAGCAGTACTGTGTATGCCCCTGTGCACATTCACACAGCTGGACATGGCCTCTCAGGGTTGCAGAGGATCTTCTGTTTTCTGAGCCTAGTTTCATTCCAGTAGCAATATTGGCACAGAGGCAGGATGCTGATGGGGCAGTGCTGATAGGTTCTTTGCCCACAAAGATTCTGACTGCAATGTCGGTATAGTTGGGGAATGGGAGGAAGAATGCAGTCACACTGGCAGCAGTTGCAGTGCAAGGTGCACATCCACATGCACATACATACACTGGTGGGACAGAGAAGGCAAGGTCTATCAATGCACATGCATAGTAGCCAAGCAATGTGGGGTGTGTTCATGTGCTTGTGGGAAGCTGCAGTGCAGTGTAGGAGGGGACAGACTGTTATGTATCTGTGTGGGACCCTCTGCTGGAACTCTTTTCTGGTCATGTATGGTTCACCAGTGCAAGATTTACAATGTAGGCCCCCAGGGCACCAGAAGCCACACTGCAACATAAGCAGTCAAGCTGGAGCCATGGGAGAGGCCAGCAGATCAAGGGGTATTTAGGTTGGACTGTCAAGGGGTGTTCAGGTTGGACTGGCTTTGTGTAATAGGCCAGAAAATTCTATAGAGTTTAAGTCTGACAGTTCCCCTAGTGCCAAAGTTTCCTATGGGAGCAAGTTGAGCCTAAGAAGGTGGCTATCCATGGCTGTGCTCCCCTATAGACATTTCCACATCAAACACCCTGGGCTCTACACCAGCTGGACTGCTGTCCCTACCACTTCTCTAAATAACTTTCCCTGCCAAATCAGGTGTCCATGGTAGTGGAGGGGTCTCCTCATGTTAGAATTCCAGAAACCCCTTGTAGAGCATGTTGCTCCTTGCCAGTTCAACTCACTCATTCCCCTAGAGTTGTTGGAGGCCAAGAACAAGTTCTGATTCACCGTAGCCCTGTGCGTTGTTCTCAGCTTCCTCCTCATTCAGCCAAGCATCTATGTCTTCCCTCTGTCCACTCTTAATGCCATACCTCTGAAGATCTGTTAGGAGTGTACCAGTTGCCATGGTCCCTCAGTGGCAGCTGGTTCACCTGGCTGCATCTAGTCAGTCATTTTGCCCAGCTTCTCCAGTATTACAACATTTTGTTTTGTCTATATGTTTACTTTTGGCAGTGGAGGTTATACTTTCATTTGTCTTTGTGCTGTTTTCTATTTATATCAACTTTTATGTCAACTTCAAAGGAATCACTTTAGCATTTTTCACCACATCTATTGGTGATGAACTCTCGCTGCTTTTGTTTATATGGGAAATTATTTCCTTTTTATTTAGAAAGACAGTTTTTCTGGATATATTGTTGGTTAACATTTTTTTATTACTTCAAATTGTTCATATAATTCCTTTCTGCCCTGAAAGATTTCTGCTGATAAATCTACTGATAGTTTTATGGGACTCTCTTGTATATCATGAGTCACGTCTTCTTTCAAAATTTTCCCTTTGTCTTTGACATTTGACAATGTAGTCATAATGTCGTCAGTTTGAAGTCCTTTGGGTTCCTCTCAGTTGGGTTCTGTTGGGCTTCTTGAGTTTGGATGTCCATATTCTTTCTAGGATATTTAGGCTCTTGTTTCTTTAAATAAATGTTCTGTCTCTTTATCTCTCTTTCTTTTAATGTCATACTGCATATATTGGTCCACTTGATTTTGTCCCTTAAGTCCTTTTAGACTTTCTGCACTCCCTTTTATTCTTTTTGTTCCTCTGACTAATAATTTCAAATTACCTGGATTCAAATTTGCTGCTTCTTTCTTCTGGTTGATTAAGTGTGCTGTTGAAACTGTCTAGTGAATTTTTCAGTTTACTTATTGTATTATTTAGCTTAAAATTTTCTGTTTGGCTCTTTTTATGTTTTAAGTTGATTTGTAGTTTTCATTTTATTCATGTATTATATTTTTCTGAGCTTGGTGAGCATCTTTATGATGGATATTTGAATTATTTGTCAGATAATTCATATACCTCCTTTACTTCAGGGTCAGTTCCTGGAGACTTATTTTGTTGTTTTGGCTTTGTGCCATTTCCTTGTTTCTTTGTTTACTTTGTACCTTTGTGTTGGATCCATGCATTTAAGAAAATGGCCATTTCTCCAAGTCTTTATAGATTGGCTTTGTACAAGGAAAGACATTCACAAATCACCCTAATTAGAGATTCTGGGGTCCTCTTAGATATTTTCTGTGTATATTTCTTCTCTGGATTTGTGTATGCAAATTTTTAATTAAAGAGGTTTGCTAGTTCACATCTCCCTTTAGTTCTTAGTGTCCCCGAAGCTTCTAGAGTGTACTGAACTGTATCAGTGTTTTTAATCTAGTAAAATAGATTAAAGTCTGTTTTAAAGTAAAACAAGTTTCTTGGTCAGACCTCAAAAAGCTGTAACAATCGAACACACACTTTACTCTTCTGTCTCCCCTCCCAGATGGAGAAACCTTTGAGCTATGTTTGCCTCCGTCTTCTCTACTGCATGTCCTGTGGAGTAGCAACAAATCACTCACGTCTCTTTTGTTTTCAGCATTCCTCAGACATCTAGAGTATGACAGCCCTGTCAGCTTTCTGAGACAGACGAGACACAAACCTATTTCTCGAGCAGTTCCCCCAAAAAGACAGAATGTGGGACACAAACCACAATCTTTTCCCTTCCTAGAGAGAAGCAGAGACTTGGGAGTTTTCACTCTCTCATTCTATGCCAAGCTGGGAGGAGGGATTATGGTGAGTGAGTGCTTTTTGTCTAAACTTTCACCCTTGTTCTCAGTAACCTTAAACCTACCACACTTTTTCATGAGTTTCCAGATACAGGAAAGACAGAAATTATTTCCTCAGCTTTCCTCCCAAAAAATCTTCATGTTGGACATATGTTTCAGCCTTCTTCTTTTCCTCTCTAGGAAGAAGCCAAGAATTGGGAGTTTTCTTCTGATCATGCTATGCTGAGCTGGGCAGAGAGACCATGGCAAGTGAGTACCATGAATTTTCCTACTAGCTTCAGTGTGGCTGGTTTTTAGCTTGTCTGTGATGCAGGAGCCTTTTAACTAGTTTCTGAATTTCTCTTTAAGGGAGTTGATCTGTGTATTTCTGCTTGTTGAATTGGTGCCCCTTGGGGGAAGGAAGTTCTCTGATTTTCTATTTTTCTGCCATCTTGCTGACATTACCAGTCTATTTTATTATTCGTTTTCTTTTGTTTCTTCTCTTTCTTCTTCCTTCATTTATTTATTTATTTATTTATTTATTTATTTTTTTGGAGACAGGGTCTTGCTCTATTACCTAGGCTGCTGGAGTTCACTGGTGCAATCAGATCATTGCAGCCCTGAACTCCTGGGCTCAAGTGACCCTGTAGCTAAGACTACAGGCATGTGCCACCATACCTGGCTTTTTGTTTTATTGTTGTAGAGATCAGATCTCACCATGTTACCCAGGCTGGTCTTGAACTCCTGGCTGCAAACAATCCTTCCACCTCAGTCTTCCAAAGCACTGGAATTACAGGAATGAGCTACCATGCCTGGCTTTTTGCCTCTGTTTCTTGTTATTATTCAAATACTATTTCAGCCACACATTCTTTCTCATCTCCAACTGGGATTCTGTATAACATTTAGTTGTCCTATCTTTTGTTATTGTTCCACAGATCCCTGAGGCTCTCTCTCTCTCTCTCTTTTTTTTTTTTTAATACTATTTTCTCTTTGTTTGGATTGAGTAAGTTTTGTTGATATATCTTTAACTTAACTGATTCTGTTGTTTCTCACCTCTAATCTAGTATTGAATCCATCTGGTGAGTTTTTAATTTTATTTTGGCTGTTGTATTTTTTAATTCTATAATTTACATTTGATTCTTTTTAAAAAATATATATCCTATATCTTTGTTTGCCTTTGTTTAAAAATATTTTTAACTACTTGTTGAAGCAGCTTTTATGACAGCAGTTTTAGCACCTTTATCAGATGACTCCAACCTCAGGGTAATCTTGGTATTAGTGTCAGTTAATTATATTTTCTCTGTCAAATTGTCGTTTTCCTAGTTCTTTGCATAAGGAGTGATTTTCCATTTCATCATGGATATTTTGGTTACTATTTAGGAATCTCTTGATCCTGTTTAAATCTTCTGTTTTAGCAAGCAATGATCCTTTTTAGGTTTAGAATATAGGTTCTGGCCTACTATTGTGGAGTTTAAACTAATGACAAGTTTGTTTTCAGAGCCATTTTAATGCCATTATGATGTGTTTTGTCCTTCTGATGCTGCAGCTCCCATTCATTCCCTATTAGTGTCATCTGCCATGGCACAGAGTACTCTCCTGGGCCACCTGGTATCATTGAGCCACCTTATCCTGCAGAGTTTGAGGCAGAAGCCACTGGGACTGGGTCTTCTTGTGCCAGTCAATAGAGGACTAGGAAATGGTGGTGTCCTCCTGGGTTTGGAATGGAAATTCGGTGGGACCAGCCATTCTCTGCTTCCACTGCAAGTAAACCAGCCTGCAAGTGCCACAGGTGTTGAGCCAGGCTTGAGTTGAACTGCTGGAGCTTCTCTGCTACTATCAGTGAGCTTTCAGTGTTCTAGTTGTGGATCAGGACTTAAGATGGCACATCAGGGTTTGGAAGCTACTTATGTGAGCAGATCAGCTCACATGCTGATTTTCTTGTTTTGGGTGGAAGTTGGATCTTCCAGGACCTTTGCAGCTGCCTCTCTGTGCAAATCGGGTTATCTCCAGGAACTTTAGTTGTAGAACAGGAGTTGAGGCTCTCCACTAAGGTCCCTGTTGGGCTTTTTACCAGAACGTAGGCCAGAGAAAGCAGGGTTAAATTTGTTTTTGCTTTTGTTATTGTCGTTGTTGTTTATGCCTGTTGGCAGTTCTGTATTGCAGGTCTCCCCAATGCCTAGTTTGGGATATTTAGGAAGTAAAAAGAAAACTCAGGGAACTCATAGCACTCTTATTCCTCAAATCTTTTGGTTGCTAATTCATACACTTTCTTACCATATTTTAGAATCCTTTTATTATTTCTGTTCAGTAATTTTTAGAGTTTTTAGTTGAATTTAGAGGATGGCAGCATGGAAAAGCACACCATCTTGTTCCAGAGATTCTGGACATATTTTAATGGTAAAACTAACAAGATTTGGTGATGGATTGCATTTTAGATGTGAGAGAAAGATTCAATGGTTGTTTCAAGGATTTTATTCTAAGCAACAAAGTTAGTGGTGGCGCCATCTACCAAGAAGGGAAACAATGGAGGAAAACCAAGTTTGGTGGGATTAGGGCTGGGAATTAAGAGTTTGTTACATTTTAGATATGTGAGTAATAATGTCTAATACAAAGTTGGATTTACCAATATGTATTTCAAGGATGGAGATATAACTTTGGAAGTCATCAGATTATAAATTGTAAATACAGTTATGAGACTCAGTATGATGACTTAGTGCATTAGTATAGACAGAGAAGAGAATAAGTCCTAGGACCAGCTCTGGAACATTCCAACATTTATAGTTCAGGAAGTAAAAGAATCTAATGAAAGAGATGAGAATGAGTAGCTGGTAAGGTAGGAGGAACATAAGAACAAATTATTGTCATGAAATCCAAGTGAAGTAGATGTTTCCAGAATGAGGGAATAACCAATTGTCACAAATGTTGCTGAGAGATCAAGCTAGATGTAGTTTGAGAATTGAATATAGGATTTGGCAATATGGAGATTATCAGTCATCTTAGTGAGAGAGATTTCAGTGGAGGCTTGAAATCAAAGTGATAGAAGTGTGTTCAGGAGAGTGACAATACATGGTATGGAGACAGGGAGAACAGACAGCTCTCTTGAGGAATTTTCTTTTGTTTTAATTTTTTGGGTACATGGCAGGTGTATATAGTAATTGGATACATGAGACATTTTGATATAGGCATGTAACACATAGCAATCACATTGTAGAAAATGGATCATCCATACCCTCAAGCATTTATCCTTTGTGTTAAAACAATCCAATTATACTTTTTAAGTTAATTTAAAATGTACTAATAAATTATTATTTGCTATAGCCACCATTTTTTTGCTTTCAAATATTAGATCTCATTCATTCTTTCTAATTTTTGTACCCATTAGTTATCCCCATTTTCCCCAAAGCCCCCCACTACCCTTCTCAGTCTCTGGTAACCATCCTTCTACTCTCTATCTCCACAAGTTCAATTGTAGACCCCACAAATGAGTGAAAACATGTGATGTTTCTCTTTCTGCACCTGGCTTATTTCACTTTACATAATGATTGTGTCATGTGGTTTGAGTTCCAACTGAGTGGCAGTACAAGAGAACACTAGGTAGACTTGTAAGGTTTTTAACTTCAGTCTCTAACACTGGGATGGCACCTCTGGACCCACCTGGGACCAGAGGGACCTCACTGCCCCGAAGGAAAAAATACAGCCCTGGCCTGGCTTGCTTTGCCACCTTCTGATTAAGGAGACCCAAGGCCTGGAGCGAACATAGGCAGTAGCCAAGGAGTGGTTACATCAGGCCTTGGGCAAGACCTAGTGCTGTACTGGATTCAGATCTGACCCAGCACAGTCATAGTGGTGGTGGCCACAGGGGTGCTTATGTTATTCCACCCCTACTATAGGTTGCTCAGAGTGCAGAAAAAGACTCTGCATGGGAGAAAGTAAGGGAAGAGTGCAAGCATATGCCTGGTAATCCAAAGAATTTTTCTGAATTTTGTCCAGGGTTATCAAGGCATTACCTCTATAAGTCTGCAAGAACCACTGCGTTACTGGGCTGGGGTTACCCACAAAAGCAGATACAGATTAGAACATAACATGTAAATACTTTCAAATATCCGAAAATCCTTCCCAAGAAGGAAAAGTACAAACAAGCTTATACAGTGAAGACTACAATAAATCCTTAGCTCTTCAATACCCAAAAACCAAAGAAAATATACTAGCATCAACACTACTCAGGAAAACATTACCTCACCAGTTGAACTAATTAAGCCACCAGGGGCTAATCCCAATAAAGAGATATATGATCTTTCAGACAGATAATTCAAAATAACTGTGTTGAGGAAACTCATAGAAAAATTCAAGATAACACAGAGTTGGAATTCAGATTTCTCTCATATATAGTTAACAAAGAGATTAAAATAATTTTAAAAAATTAAGCAGAAATTCTGGAGCTGAAAAATTCAGTTGACATACTGAAGACTGCATTAGAGTCTCTCAACAGCATAATTTACCAAACAGAAAAAAGAGTAATGAACTTGAAGACAGACTTTTTGAAAATACAGTTAGAGGAAACAAAAGAAAAAAGAATAAAATCAATGAAGCACATGTATAGAATCTAGAAAATATCCTCAAAGGGGCAAATCTAAGAGTTATTGACCTTAAATAAGAAGTAGAGAAAGAGAGAGATAGGGGTAGAAAGTTTATTCAGAGATAATAAGAGAGAAATCCCAAACCTAGAAAAAAGATATTACAGGAAGTTTATAGATCACTAAGCAGATTTAACTGAAAGAAGACTACCTCAAGGCATTTAATAATCCAACTCCCAAAGGTCTAAGATAAAGAAAAAATTCTAAAAGCGGCAAGAGAAAAGAAACAATTAACATACAGTGGAATGTCCAAATATCTGGCAGTAGATATTTCAGTAGAAACCTTACAGGCTAGGAGAGAGGGCATGATATATAAGAAGTGCTAAAGAAAAACAAAAAAAAACAAAATAAAAATAAAACTCTCACTCTATAATAGTATCTCTGGTGAAAATATCCTTCAAACGTGAAGGAGAAATAAAGACTTTTGAGCAGTGCAACTACGGTGGTGGCAGCGGTGGCAGCGGTTGCGATTTGGAGCCATTGAGACGCCTCTGTGGCAGCTCATGGCACAAGTGGCTTGCGTGGATGTGGGTATAGGCATCCAGTGAGTAACCTCAACCTTGGAATCCATGGCCCCAGCAGGTGTGTCCAGAAGCCCCAAGGCATCCTCCCCCACCCATTGGCCCGGGAGCACAGCTTGAGTCCACCGCCCGCATCCCCATGCCGCCACATCTCCACACCACCTCCCGGGCTTTGGACCCCCAGCTGCTCGTCTGAAACATGACTCGTGATTTCAAATCTGGAGACCTTATCTTCGCCAAGATGAAAAGTTATTCCCATTGACCAGCTTGAGTAGATGAAGTTTATGATGGAGCTATAAAGCTACCTACAAAAACTACCCATTTTCTTTTTTGGAACCCATGAGACTGCTTTTTTAGGACCAAAGGATATATTTCCTTACTTCGAAAATAAGGAAAAGTATGACAAACCAAATAAAAGAAAATGTTTTAATGAAGATTTATGGGCGATAGATAACAATCTGAAAGTGAAATTTTCAAGTCAACAGGCAGCAACTAAACAATCAAATGCATCATCTGATGTTGAAGTTGGAGAAAAGGAAGCCAGTGTTTCAAAGGAAGATACCATGAAGTAAAGGTCAGCTATGAGGATGTGACTAAAACAGTTGACATAACTACTCCAAAAGCTGCCAAAGGAGAGAGAAAGACAGAAAAACAAGTAGAAACTGAGAAGGCAGGAGTAGTGACAAGAGCAACAGCATCTGTTAATCTAAAAGTGGGTCCTAAAAGAGGACGACCTGCAGCTACAGCAGTCAAGATTCCAAAACCAAGAGGCAGACCCAAAGTGGTTAAACAGTTCTGTCCTTCAGAGAGTGACATCGTTATTGAAGAGGACAAAAGAAAAAGGGTCAAGAGGAAAAACAACCTAAAAAGCAGCTTAAGAAGGAGGAAGAGGACCAGAAGGAAGAAGATAAGCCAAGAAAAGAGCCAGACAAAAAAGAGTGGAAGAAAGAAGTTGAATCAAAAAGGAAAAATTTAGCTAAAACAGGAGTTACATCAACCTCTGATTCTGAAGAAGAAGGATATGATCTAGAAGGTGAAAAGAAGAGAAAAGATGGGAGGAACTTTCAGACTATTCACAGAAGGAATGTGCTGAAAGGCCAACATGAGACAGAAGCAGCAGATCGAAAATGCAAGCAAGAGGAGCAAATGGAAATTGAGCAGTGGAATAAAGATGAAGGAAAGAAGCCAGAAGTTAAGAAAGTGGAGAAGAAGTGAGAAACATCAATGGATTCTTGACTTCAAAGGGTACATGCTGAGATTAAAAATTCAGTCAAAATTGATAATCTTGATGAGTACAGATGCATTGAGACCTTCGATTAACTTGCTTCACCTCAGGTCACAATGCAACAAGCTCAGAAACACACAGAGATGATTACTACACTGAAAAAAATACAGCGATTCAAAGTTAGGTTATCATGGAAAAGTCTACAATGTTGTATAACAAGTTTAAGAAACATGTTTTTGGTTGGTGAAGGCGATTCTGTGATCACACGAGTGCTGAATAAATCTCTTGCTGAGCAACAACAGCATGACGAAGTGAATAAAACCAAAGATCAAGGGAAGAAAGGGCCAAACAAAAAGCTAGAAAGGGAACAAACAGGGTCAAAGACTCTAAATGGGGAATCTGATGCTCAAGACGGTAACCAGCCACAACATAATGGGGAGAGCAATGACGAGAGCTAAGAAAACCATGAAGCCAGCATGAAGAAAAAGCCATCCAGTGAAGAGAGAGAGACTGAAATATCTCTGAAGGATTCTACACTAGACAACTAAGTTGACATATCTGGAATACAGATAACACTTGAGAAGTTTGTGATAGTTTTCATTTAAAATAGACTGATGGAAGTTTTAAATTTTTATAAGCAGATTTTGATGTTGAAAACTTGTTTTGAGGGAGAAAATTGCTTTATCTTTGTTTTAAAGTAATTAAACATTATCTCTAAGTGTCCTTGTGCAGTATTAACAGCTACATTATACAGTAAATGTGAGGTAAAATCCATTTAAAAAATGTTAAACTGCTTTTCCAGACATGGTTGTAGCATATTTTCAATTAGTGTGTGTATTTTATTGTGTAATCATTAGTAGAACAAAGTTACATTTTTAAAACTGCTACTTGTATAAACCTTTCCCCCTTTCCCAAATACCATGGGGTTTTCTGCATAGTTTTTAGAAACCTTGGATTTACCAGACTGTCTTTTCACTGTTTGTGGGTTTTGTAGAAGTTGAGCATTTTTATGGTAGATAAAATATTACTTCTATAAAAGTACTCCCCTTTCATCAAAAGTTAATTTAATTTCACAGTCTACATTGTGCTACATTATCTGGCTGCTTTGGAACAATGTGTGGCCTGTATGTTTTTTTTTTTTGTTTTTTTCCTTTGATATGACAACTGGTTAACCAACATTGAATTGATTGAGAATTCTACAACTTATAAAACTTATGGTAATATGTGAAGGTAATTTTGTTTTGTGGCTGGGCATTCAGTGAAGTCTTATGACTTCTCTGCAGATAACAGACTGGGTATATATAGGAATGAATCTGGCTTTAGGGTTAAATCATTTAAGGTCCTTTTACAGTCAGGCGCTAGTAACTAAAACTGAAAACTAAACAAGTTTATTTTTGAGAATGTCTTAAGTTTCTATGTTGTTAAAAATGTCTTTAAGAAGGCACTAAATCGTTCTTAATTGGAAGAAAAAAATCCATGATGCTTATATAATAAATACAATAAATGCTATATAAGGAAACTTACCTATTTGAAAGCATGGCTATATTGGAAGTTTTATTTTCATTTCTAGATTCCAATAATACAAACATTAGTTGTTTCAACATAGTACTTTGACAGTCTGTACATTGACGTGTATGGACTAAATCAGGGTGAACAAAATTTAAGAGTATGTTAAGTAAAGGATAGCATTTTGAAAATATTTTGAATATTAGGTCATTTGGCATTTTTCAATAAGTAGGCTACTTCTCATGTTTTGAAACTATATGCATATGGAATAAATGGTTTAAGACCAGCATCTGTTTATGATATGTATGGTTAACCCTCTGGGATAACTGTTTTCATCTACAGAATTGAACTTTTGTTTTTAAGAGGTCTTACAGTGGAACTAGGAATCACTGTTTTGAGAGAACCTGCATATATACCAGTCATTATTTGTTTGGTCCTTATACAGTTT
This sequence comes from Sapajus apella, assembly GCF_009761245.1. Taxonomy (NCBI): domain Eukaryota; kingdom Metazoa; phylum Chordata; class Mammalia; order Primates; family Cebidae; genus Sapajus; species Sapajus apella. Next base: position 2,213,390 of record NW_022437031.1, read on the forward strand.
TAACTTAGATTTATTCTAGTTAGGCCATAAGTTTCAACATTTAAACTTGTTTTGATTAAAGAATTTTTCTATCAAACTCTACTAATAAATTACTTTCTTGCTATTTACAAGAGTAAGCAATGGAATGCTGGGTTTGCTGCCAAGGAAATAATTTCTTAGTTAACTGGTCACAGAGGCTGTGTTCTTTTGGGAAACAGGGTAACTAAACAGTATGCTTCAGATGATAAGAATAAAGGAAATGTTATTTAGAATAGTATATCTGGTGAAAATATCCTTCAAACTTGAAGGGGAAATAAAGACTTTCCCAGACAAATAAAAGCTAAGGGATCTCACCAATAACAGACCTATCCTACAAGAAATGCTAAAGGGAGTACTTCAACTAGTAAGAAAAAGATGTTAATAAGCAATAAGTAATCACCTGAAGATACAAAACTCACTGGTAATAGTAAGTATACAGAAAAACAGACTATTATAACATGTTGTGGTGTGTAAACTACTCATATCTTAAGTAGAAAGACTAAATGATGAATCAATAAAAAATAAATAATAACTGCAACAACTTTTTAAGACATAGTACAATAAGATATTAGTAGAAACAGTAAGATATTAAAAGCTGGAAACCATCATTCTCAGCAAACTGACACAAGAATAGAAAACCAAACACCACATGTTCTCACTCATAATTGGGTATTGAACAATGAGAACACATGGACACAGGGAGGGGAACATCACACACTGGGGCCTGTTGGGGGATGGAGGGCTAGGGGAGGGATAGCAGGGGCTGGGGGGATAGGGGAAGGATACCATTGTACATTAGGAAATACCTAATGTAGATGATGGAGTGATGGATGCAGCAAACCACCATGACACGAGTATGCCTATGTAACAAATCTGCACGTTCTGCACACGTACCACAGAACTTAAAGCATAATAAAAAATATATGAGTTCTAAAAAGTTAAAAAGCAGGGGGACAAAGTTCTTAGACTTTCTATTAATTTTCTTTTTGCTTTTTTTTTTTTAATGCAAACACTAATATGTAGTTATCAGGTTAGAATAATGGCTTATAAGATAGTTTTGCAAGCTTTAAAACTTGGCCAAAAAACATACAGATACATAAAAAATAAAAATAAATAAATAAAATAAGTTATAATACCAGAGAAAGTCACCTTCAGTAAAGAAACATAGCAAGAAAAGAAAAAAGAAAGTGAAGATCACAGGACAACCAGAAAACAAATAGCAAACTGGCATGAGTGAGTTCTTGTTTATCAATAATAACATCAAATGTAAATGGAATAAACTCCTCCATCAAAACATATAGAGTAGCTGATTGGATGAAAAATAAGACCCATTGATCAGTTGCCTACATGAAACACACATTACTTATAAAGACACACAGTCTGAAAATGATGAGATGGCAAAAGATATTCAATGCCAATAGAAACCAAAAAAAAAAAAAAAGCAGGAATAGCTATAATCATATCAGACAAAATAGATTTCCATATTAAACTATAAAAAGAAATCCAGATCACTATAAAATGATAAAGAGGTCAAATCAACAAGATGATGTAACAATTTAAAGCATATATGGACCCAACAATGGAGCATCCAGGTATATAAAGCAAATATTATTAGTGCTAAAGAGAGAGATAGACCTCAATACAATAATAGCTAGAGACTTCAACACCCCAATTCCAGCAGTGGATAGATTTTTCCAGACAGAAAGTCAACAAAACATAATCAGACTTAATCTAAACTGTAGACCAAATGGATCTAATAGATATTTACAGAACTTATCATCCAGTGGCTGCAGAATACACACTCTTTTTCTCAGCACATGGAATATTCTCAAGGGTAGACCATGAGTTACATCACAAACCAAGTCTCAACAAATTGAAATAATATCAAACATTTTCTCTGACCACAATGAAATAAAACTAGTTATTAATAACAAGAGGAATTTGGGAAACTACATAGGTACATGGAAATTTAAAAATGTGCTTCTAAATGGCCAGTGGTCAATGAAGAAATTAAGAAGGAAATTGAAAAATGTGTTAAAACAAATAAATGGAAACACAACATACCAAAACTTATGTGATACAGCAAAAGCAGTCCTAAGAGGGGAGTGTGTATCTACAAGTGTCTACATCAAAAAGAGGAAAACTTTGAAATAAATAATCTGGCAATTCATCTTAAAGGACTAGAAAAGCAAGTACAAACCAAACCGAAAATTAGTAGAATAAAATTGATAATAAAGATCAGAGTAGAAATGAATGAAATTAAATGAAGAAAACAATACAAAAGATCTAGGAAACAAAAATTTACTTTTTTGAAAAGTTAAGCAAAATTTACAAACGTTTAGCCAAACTAAGAAAAATTAGAGAAGATACAATAAAATCAGAAGTGAAAAAGGAGACATTACAACTGATACTACAGAAATTCAAAGGATCATTAGTGGCTATGATGAGCAACTATGTTAATGAAATGGAAAATTTAGGAGAAATCAACGATTTCCTAGACACATACAACTTATCTAGTTTGAACCAGAAAGGAATCCAAAACCTGAACAGACTAATAACAAGCAATGAGATTGAAGCTGCAATAACAAGTCTACCAATAAATAAAAGCCTGAGAACTGATGGCTTCACTGATGAATTCTACCCAACCTTTAAAGAATGAATACCAGTCCTACTCAAACTATTCCAACAATTAGAGGAAGTGGGGAGACTTCCACAGTCATTCTATGAAGTCAGTATTACCAAAACCAGACAAAATCATATCAAAAAAAAAAAAAAAAACTACAGGTTAATATTGTTGATGAACATTGGTGTAAAAATTCTCAACAAACTCTAGTAATCTGAATTCAACAATGTATTAGAAAGATCATTCATCGAGGGAAAATGTGGCACATATACACCATAGAATATTATGCAGCCATCAAAAACGATGAGTTTGGGTCCTTTGTGGGGACATGGATGAACCTGGAAACCATCATTCTCAGCAAACTGACAGAGGAGCAGAAGATCAAACACCACATGTTCTCACTCATAGGCGTGTGTTGAACGATGGGAGCACATGGACACAGGGAGGGGAGCACTACACACTGGGATCAGTTGGGGGGAAATACGGGAGGGACGGTGGGGGGTGGGGAGCTGGGGAGGGATAGCAGGGGGAGAAATGCCAGATGTAGGTGATGGGGAGGAAGGCAGCAAATCACACTGCCACGTGTGTTCCTATGCAACAATTTTGCATGTTCTTCACATGTACCCCAAAACCTAAAATGCAATAAAATAAATAAATGGGGAAAAAAAAAAAGAAAGATCATTCATCATGACCAACTCAGATTTATCTTTGGGATGCAAGAATGGTTCAAAATACATATATCTATCAATGACTTACATTATATCAACAGAATGAAGGATAAAAAAATATGGCCATTTCAATTGATGTGGAAAGACGTGATAAAATTTAACAACATCGCTTCATGATAGAAATCTGTAAAGAACAGGGGTTAGAAGGAGCTTACCTCAAGATAATAAAAGCCATATATGACAGACCCAAAGCTGGTTTCATACTAAATGGGGAAAAACTGAAAGCTTTTGCTTTAGGCTCTGGAACACAGCAAGGATGCTCACTGCCACCACTGTTATTCAACACAGTATTGGAATTCCTAGCTGGAGCAACGAGACAAGAAAAAGATATAAAGGGCATTTAAATTTGAATGGAAGAAATCAAATTATTCTTGTTTGCAGATGATATGATCTTATATTTTTCTAAATAAACCTTAAACTAAAATGCAATAAAATAAATAAATGGGAAACAACAACAACAACAAAAAACAAAACAAAACAAAAAAACCTAAAACCTTAAAATTCCGCAAGAAAACTACTAGAAATGATGAAAAAGTCAGCAAAGTTGCAGGATACAAAATCGACATAACAACACCCAGAAGCATTTCTATATGTCAGCAGTGAACAATATGAAAAAGAAATTGCAAAATATTTCCATTTGCAATAGGCACAGATAAAATTAAACCCCTTCAATTAACCATAGAAGTGAAAGATTCCTATAGTGAAAACTGTAAAACACTGATGAAAGAATTTAAAGTGGTCACCAAAAAGTGAAAAAAATATTTCATGCTCATGGATTGGAAGAATCAATATTGTTAAAATGTTCACACTGCTCACAGTACTCTACATAGTCAATGCAATCCCTATCAAAATACCAAAGTCATTCTTCACATAATTAGAAAAAAGAATCCTAAAGTTTATAAGGCATGACAAAAGACCCTTTTTTCTAAGCAAAAAGCAAAAAACTGGAGGAATTGCACTACCTCACTTAAAGTAATATTCCACTACAGAGCCAAAACACCATGATACTGGCATAAAAACAGGCACACAGACTAATGGAACAGAATAGAGAATCCAGGATTAAATCCATAATCTTACACTGAACTCATTTTCGACAAAGATGCTAAGAATGTATACAGGGGAAAACATAGTCTCTTTCATTAATGATGCTGGGAAAACTGGATAACCATATCTAGAAGAATGAAACTAAACCCCTACTCTTGCCATACACAAAAATTAAATTGAAATTGATGAAATACTTAAATCTAAGACCTCAAAATATGAAACTACTACCATAAAACATTGGGGAAAATCTGCAGGACATTTATGTAAGCAAAGATTTTTTGAGCAGCACCCTACAAGCACAGGCAGCCAAAGCAAAAAATGAACAAATGGGAATACATCAGGTTAAAAAGCTTCTGTACTGCAAAGGGTACAACCAACAAACTGAAGAGACAATCCATAGCATCCAAGAAAATATTTGAGAAGTATGACTCTGGAAAGGGATTAGTAAGCAGAATATATAAGGGACTCAAACAACTCTATAGAAAAAAATCTAATAATTTGATTTAAAAAAGTGGGCAAAATATTTTAATAGACATTTCTCAAAGGAAGACATACAAATGGCAAACAGGCATATGAGAAGACACTCAACATCATTGATCATCAGAGAAATACAAATAAAAGCTACAATGATATATCATCTCACCCCAGTTAAAATGGCTTATATTTAAAGGACAGACAATAATAAATGGCTATGAGGTTGTGAAGAAAAGGCAACACTTGTACTCTGTGGGTGGGAATGTAAGTTATTACAACCACTATGCAGAATAGTTTGGAGGCTCCTCAGAAAACTAAAAGTTTGAGCTACCATATGATCCACCAGTCCCATTGTTGGGTATATACCTGACCCCATCATCTCAGCCCAAACCCTCCTTAAGCTGATAAGCAGCTTCGACAAAGTCTCAGGATACAAAATCAATGTTCAGAAATCACAATCATTCCTACACACCAATAACAGACAAACAGCCAAATCATGAGCAAACTCCCATTCACAATTGCTACAAAGAGAATAAAATACCTAGGAATACAACTAACAAAGGATGTAAAAGACCTCTTCAAGAAGAACTACAAACCACGGCTCAAGGAAATGAGAAGACACAAACAGATAGAAAAACATTCCATGCTCATGATCAGGAACAGTCATCATGAAAATGGCCATACTGCCCAAAGTAATGTATAGATTCAGTGCTATCCACATCAAGCTACCACTGACATTCTTCACAGAACTGGAAAAAAACACTTTAAACTTCACATGGAACCAAAAGAGAACCCACATAGTCAAGACAATCCTAAACAAAAAGAACAAAGCTGGAGGCATCATGCTACCTGACTTCAAACTATACTACAAGGCTACAGTAATGAAAACAGCATGGTACTGATACCAAAACAGACATATAGACCAATGGAACAGAACAGTGGCCTTGGAAGCAACACTGCACAACTACAACCATCTGATCTTTGGCAAACTGGACAAAAACAAGCAATGGGGAAAGGACTCCCTGTTTAATAACTGGTGTTGGGAAAACTGGCTAGCCATGTGCAGAAAGCTGAAACTGGACCCATTCCTTACACCTTAAACAAAAATTAACTCCAGATGGATTATAGACTTAAACATAAGACCTAACACCATAAAAACTCTAGAAGAACACCTAGGCAAAACCATTCAGGACATAGGCGTAAGCAAGGACTTCATGACTAAAACACCAAAAGCAATGACAACAAAAGCCAAAATAGACAAATGGGATGTAATTAATCTTAAGAGCTTCTGCACAGCAAAAGAAACAATTGTTAGAATGAACTGGCAACCATCAGAATGGGAAAAAAAATTTGCAAACTACCCATCTGACAAAGGATTAATATCCAGAATCTACAAAGAACTAAAGCAGATTTACAAGAAAAAAAAAAAAAAAACCACTCAAAAGTGAGCAAAGGATATGAACAGACACTTTTCAAAAGAAGACATTTATGTGGCCAACAAACACATGAAAAAATGCTCATCATCACTGGTCATTAGAGAAATGCAAATTAAAATCACATTGAGACACCATCTCACACCAGTTGGAATGGTGATTATTAAAAAATCTGGAGACAACAGATGCTGGAAAGGATGTGGAGAAAAAGGAACACTTTTACACTGTTGGTGGGAGTGTAAATTAGTTCAACCATTATGGAAGATAGTGTGGAGATTCCTCAAGGATCTAGAAATAGAATTCCATTTGACCCAGCAGTCCCATTACTGGGTATATACCCAAAGGATTATAAATTGTTCTGTTATAAAGACACATGCACATGTATTTTCGTTGTGGTGCTGTTTACAATAGCAAATACCTGTAACCAACCCAAATGCCCACTAATGGTAAACTGGACAAAGAAAATGTGGCACATATACACCATGGAATACTATGCAGCCATAAAAAACAATGAGTTGATGTCCTTTGTAGGGACATGGATTAATCTGGAAGCCATCATTCTCAGCAAAGTGACACAAGAACAGAAAACCAACCACCACTTGTTTTCACTCATAGGCGGGTGATAAACAATGAGAACATATGGGCACAGGGAGGGGAACATCTCACACTGGGGTAGATTAGAAGGTGGGGGGCCAGAGGAGGGGAGGGATAGCAATGAGTGGGAGGGTTAGGGAGGGATAACATTGGGACAAATACCTGATGTAGGCAACCGGGGGATGGAGACAGCAAACCTACCATGGCATATGTGTACCTAATGCAACAATCCTACAGCATGAGCACATGTACCTCAGAGCTTAAAGTACAATAAAAAAGAAAAGACTGGAAGTCTGTATACTTAAGTGATAGTTGCATTCTCATATTTCTTTCAGCACTTTTCACATAACTAAGAGGTGGAAGCAACCTAGGTGTCCATCAACTGATAAATGGATAAAGAAAACATGGTACTTATACACAATGACATATTATTCAGCCATAAAAAATAATGAGATCTTTTTATTTGCAACAAGGTAGATGGAACTAGAGATCATTATGTTAAATGAAATAAGTCAGGCACAAGATGACAAACATCACATATTCTCACTTGTTTGTGTGATCTAAAAATTGAAACAGTTGAGCTCATTGATATAGTTGAAGGATGATTGCCAGAGACTGGGAGGGGTAGTGAGGGATGTGGGTGGGGAGGTGAAAATGATTGATTGATACAAAAAATAATTAGCAAGAATGAATAAGACCTATTTGCAAGCACAACACGGTGATTGTAGTGAATAATAACTTAAGTGTACATTTAAAAGTAACTAAAAGTGTAATTGGATTGTTTGTAATACAAAGAATAAATACTTGAGGAGTTGGATGTCCTATTGTCTTTGATGTGATTATTTTTCATTGCACGCCTGTTTCAAAACATCTCATGTACTCCATATAAACTTACTTTGTACCCACAAAAATTAAAAACAAAGAAAATTCAAAAATGTGAAAGGAAATCACCATGGTTTTGTGGTGGTCTGTTTTTTCTTAAGATTTAGAGACTGCATGTAATGGCTCATGCCTATATTACCCCAGTTTGTGTGGCTGAGGCTGAAGGAATACTTGAGGCCAGAGGTTGAAGACCAGCCTGGGCAACACGGTGAGACCCCATGTCTACAAAAGAGAAAAAAAATCAGCCGGGCATAGTTTGAAGCACTTGTAGTCACAGCTACTCGGAAGTATGAGACGATCACTGGGCCCAGGTGTTTGATGTTACAGTGAGCTCTGATTGTGCCATTGCAGTTCAGTATGGGCCATACCCTGTCTCAAAAAAATGAAAAAACAAAGATTTTGAAAGAATCACGTATTTAGAGAAATGTTGGACATCTAATACAAAGAACTTTTTAAAACTACCATTTAAGAGTAAGTTGTTGACCTGATTCATTATCACCCTTGAATATTTTAGTGCATATTTGCCACAAACAATGATATTCTCCTACATGCTCACAGGGAATCCAGCAAAGTAACAATGATATAACACTACAATCTAATCCTCAGATTTAATTTGCATTCTATCAGTTGTGTTTATATATATATACACATATTTATGAAACACAATCACTTCAAAATCATGTGTTACATTTATTTGTCATATCTTTTTAGTATCCTTCAGTTGAGACAGTTTCCTTCTCTTTCCTAGCCTTCTATGACCTTGGCACTTTTGAAGATAACATGCACTGTATTTACATCTGTATTTATTTTTATATCTATCTATAAATATTAAAAACTGTGTATGTATTCAATCAATACATATATAATTAAGTTATTAATAAATGATGTCAATAAATATAAGTGTTGAAAGAGGACAAAAAAAGAGATTAGTATGCCTGTGAACAATATATCCAAACAAATCTATTTGTTTTTCCCAAAGAAGAAAGAAACTGTGGCTTATAAATGACATGAATATTTAAAATATCCTCACTACCAACATCATAATGCTACTATTTTATGGATTTATCCCTGAAAAAAATAACTATAAATACTCACTTCCAACACATAGAAATAATATTGAACAAATAGAGGAGTGGTAATTTTTATTTTATGCTTTGCTTTCTGTAGTAGAGTTTGTATGATCTTCAAATGAAAATAATCAAAAGATAAAATCTTGCAAAAAAAAAAAAACTGTGAATTCTAAAGGCAATCCTATATCACAGGGTTTGTTCTTATTTTCTCTTTTTTTTTGTAGCAATAAGAAACCTGGCTTCTATTTTTCTTAATGTATTTACTTGTTTGAGAAATTTCCTTGCAACTAATCTCCCATTTACACCAGGATGCAGATAATCTCCTTATCTTGTTCAGGAATTGACTTCCCATTCCAGCACACCCTCTCCACACAGATATAATTTTCACTGCTGTGGTTTAAATGTTTTTGCCCCCACCTTGAAATTCATATGCTGAAACCTAATCACTGATGTGAGGCTGTTCGGAGTTGGGGCCTTTAGGAGGTTATTAGGTTATAAGCACAGAGTTTTCATGAATGTTATTAGTTATTGCCCTTATAAAAGATCTGAGAGAACTTCTTTGCTCCTTCTGCTATATTAGGTTACCGAGAAAAGGTTGTCTGTGAGCCAGGAAGTGGCCATCACCAGGCACTGAATTGTTAAAGCCTTGATCTTGGACTTCCCTGTCTCCAGAATTGTGAGAAAAAAAATGTATGTTGTTTATAAACTACTCAATTTATGGTATTTTGTTATAGCAGCCCAAATAGACTAAGACATTCTTCATGCTTTGACTCTGACAACCCATGCCAGGCTTCACCTCTACAGGGATAGGCTCCTAACCTTGTTTTGGCTCTGATACCCAATGCTGGGCTGGCCTCCAATGTGGACACCCACTTTACTCTACTTGAGCTCTAATATCCCATGCCAGAGCACCCCAAGCATGGATACCTCCCTTATCCTTCTTGGGTTCTGATGCTCTGGCTGTCCCTTTAAGTGGACACACTCTATAATGCACCCAGGTTCTGAGTGTTTTCTTTAGGTCTCCTTTCTGAGTCTAATGGATGCCCCCATCATTACATTTAGCTCCAATACTAACACCAGATGCCTTCCCTTCATCATCGATGCCCTTCTCAATTCCCTTGGAGTCTGGCATACCAGGATGCCTTCTAGGTAAATGGCCTCCTAATCCTGTCAGGGCACTGACACCCCATAGCAAGCCAACACAGCTACATCCCCTGCTGTGGACATCTTTCTTGCTTTCTCTTTATTCCACGTAATGGCTTTAGTACTGAATTGTTTGAGAAAGGAGCAGGGTTAATTGAATTTAGAGTTGGCAATTTGCCAAGGAAATACAACAAAGCCAAAGACTGGCAATGGAGTTGAAGATATATAGAAGGGTTAATTATGGTGATGGAATTTAGAATCTACACTGAATAAAGACATGAGAAGACATAGGGGTGATTAAGAGTCAAAGGTGTCAAGGTGAACGTATTAGATGTGCAATCAAATAATTTTATGAGTGCTCATACTCTAGAGAGCCAGTAAAGATAAGGGTGATAGAAAGAAGTATGCATGAAAATGAGACTTTCGAAGTGGTATCATTAAATTAAAGATTTAGGATCTGACATAGGACAGGGTAGCTCAGCTAAGGTGGAGGGAGATTAGGTGAAGATCATTAAAGGAACTGAGAGTACAAAAAACTGTTGTTTGTGTCAGTAGAAAACTTCAGAAATACTTGGAAAGCAACAGGTAAATATTACTCTTAGCTCAAAATATTTCATACCGTGAGATGAAACCCATTGGTTGGAGTCATGCAATCAATTTCATGTGTTATTATCAGTAATTTTTAAAAGTTGAAATAGGAATAGAAAATATCAGTGTGCATTGGGACATAGTAAGGAGAAGTACTATTTAGGAAACACTTTTGCACTTAGTAATGATGTAAAATGTATTAGCTATTATGGATCATTTAAAAAATATTTGGAGTCCATTGTCTTAATATAATCTGTGGACCCAAGATATATCATTGGGATGGTGATGGTGATAATTTTACATTAGCCTGTGTAAGGTTTCCAGCCTGCTGGTTAAAATTAATGTTCATAAAATCTTTCAAGTTACTGCTGAATCCTATGATCTCTCTAAAAATCATCAATGATAGTGACTCTCAAAAGGGAGATAAGAAGACCTCCCTTTCGGGTGATAGTGAAAGCGTTCCTCTTGGGAGACTTTTGCAAGCTACACGGACCTCCTTTCCACCATGATTGCAATTGTGTGGTTTTCTTTAGTGTTAGCAGTGATTTGTATTCAGAACTCTATCTAGATACTAGAACATTTTCAGCAGTGGATGGATGCCCTTACATTCACTTGCCACTCACTCATTGACTCACCCAGAGCAACTTGTAAAAATGCTGTATAAAAGATTAAAAATGGTACTTCTCTGTAGGATATTTACCATGTGTTCTTTTTCAGTTTCTGCTTAATCATTTCTGTTAATGGGAGACACATGACCTCATAAAGTAGATTCAGAATGACCTACTGAACTTCAAATTGGTAATTTTCAGCCCTTAGTCTCGGTCTTACTTTCTATAATGAAACAGACTAATTCTAATCCCTCTTCTACCTGTTAATCCTTCAGTTATTTAAGGACAGTTTTCTTCCCCCTGCCTTCTGAAATTGCTCTTTTATTTCCTGGTGCCTTAGCAAAGCAATATAGCTAAGTTGTGGGCTCCAGAGTGGGATTGCCTGGATTTGAACCTGGCCTTGAAGTTTACTATTGTATGTGTTTCTGAGCAAGTTACTTAATTTGTGCCTTGGTTCTTCTGGAAAATGGGGACAATTAACACATAGTATCATAGAGTTATTAAAATAATTAAATTAGTTAATACAAGTAATATATTTAAAACAGTGTTTGGCATATATACCATAAACATTATTTCTTATGGAAAAAACTTTTAAATTCTTTCATCATCATAGTTATTTCTCCCTAGAAATGCATCAGTTTTTCATTGTTTTTCAAATTGTGGAAACAAACTACTGTCTGGTGTTGCTTAATGTTGGCAATATATTCTGAGAAAAGCATTATTAGACAATTTTGTCATTGTGTGAGCATCATAGAGTATACTTACACAAACCTAGATGGTATAGCCTACTACACACCTAGGCTATATGGTATAGCCTATTGCTCCTAGGCTACAAACCTGTATGACATGTTACTGTTCTGAACACTATAGGAAGTTGTAACAGAAACATAGAAAAGGGACATAAAATGTGTATGTCTACACATAGAAAAGGGACAATAAAAATATAGTACAAAACTTTGAAAATGGTACTCCTCTATAGGATACTTGCCATGAATGGAGCTTGCAAGACTAGAAGTGGATCTAGGTGAGTCAATGAGCGAATGGTGAGTGAATGTGAAGGCCTGTGGCATTACTGCACACTACTGTAGGGTTTATAAAACACTGTACACTTAAGCTATGCTAAATTTATTAAAAATGTTTTTCTTTCTTCAATAAGAATTAACCTTAGCTTAGTATAACATTTTTATTTTATAAACTTTTACTCTTTTTTAAACTTTTGACTCTTTTGTAATAACATTTAGCTTGAAATAAAAGCACATGTACAGCAGTACAAAATATTTTCTTTTTATGTTCTTATTCTATAAGCTTTTAAAATTATTTATTTATATTTTACTATTTAAGATTTTTGTAAAAACTCAGATAAAAACGCATACATTAGCCTAGGCCTATTCAGGGTCAAGATAAGCAGTTTCACCATCTTCCCCCTCTACATGTTTTCCCATTGGAAGGTCTTCAGGGACAACAACACACGTGGAGCTGTCATCTCCTATGATAACAATGCTTTCTTGTGGAATAGCTTCTGAAAGACCTGCCTGAGGCTGTTTTAGAGTTAAGTTTTAAAAACAAGTAGATGGGGTACACTATAAATCAATGATAAAAAGTGTAATATAATAAATACATCAACTAATAACAGTCATTTATTGTCAACTATTATGTACTATATGCAATTGTATGTGCTATATACTTTTATATGAGTGGCAGTACAGTAGGTTTGTTTACACCAGCATTACCACAAACATGTAATACATTGTACTACAGTGTTGCAGTGGCTATGATGTCACTAGGGGATAGGAATTTTTCACCTCCATTATAATTTTATAGGACCACTTTTGTGTATGTGGGCCATCATTTACTGAAACATTGTTATGTGGTACATAGTTGTATAATATTGTAAGTGTGATATAGCTAGGCCTGTTGTCTAATATTCTGTACCCTCTACTTCTTTTGATAAATACACTAGGATTTTTTTTTGTAACCAAGTCACACCAATGATCATATTGATTGCATCTACTAATCTTATTTTAAATAAGCTGCTCTTTATCTATGTTTCTTCCCTACTCTCAACTTGAAACAGTTTATTTATTTTTGAAAAAGTTTATATTTTAACCCAGATGGTTACTTTATGTTTATACCTTGCAATTGGCTCCGAAAGATATTCAGCCCTACTCCCTGGAACCTGTGAATGTTGCCTTATATAGTAGAAGGGACTCTGTTGGAGAGCCTTTTAAATTAAGGACCTTGATATTGGGACATTATCCTAGACAACCTGACTGAACCCTGATATAATTTGGATATGTATCCTCACCTATATCTCATACTGAGTTGTAACCCCCATTATTGGAAGTGGGGCCTGGTGGAAATGATTGGATCATGAGAGTGAATTTGTCATGAATGTTTCAGCACTATCCCTTTGTTGCTGTCTTTGCATTAGTGAGTCCTCATGAGATCTGGTTGATTAAAAGTTTGTGGCATTTCTCTGCCTCTCTCTCTCTTGCTCCTGCTTTTTCTATGGGATGTGGTTTCTCCCACTTCACGTCATGATTATAAGCCTTCTGAGGCTTTCCCAGAATCAGATGCCTCTCTGCTTCTTGTACAACCTGCACAACTATTAGCCAATAAAACCTCCTTTCTTTATAAATTGTCCAGTCTCAGGTGTTTCTTTATAGCAATGCAAGAATGGACTAATACAGCTATAATGGTGTCATAAACGTGCTTGCAAGAGGGAAACAGAAGGAGATGTGTGACCAGAGAAGAAGGCAATGTGGTGACTAAAACACGTTATGATACTGATGGCTTTGAAGATGGGGGAAGGGACAAAGGAATGAAGCTCTAGAAGCCAGAAAAGGCAACAGTTTCTGAAAAGTGTGGCCCTATTGACACATTAATTTTGGTCAAGTGACATTGATTTTCAATTTCTAACTTCCAGAACAGTAGAATAAGTGTTTGTTGTTTGAAGCCACCAAGTTTATGGTAATTTGTTTCAGCAGCCATAGTAAACTAATACATACCTGTTATGATTCCTTTTGTTATTTTAAGTCTATTATTCTAGCCTGTCAAAATTATTTGTTTATTTTTATTTTTATTTTTTTATTGTATTTTAAGTTCTGCGGTACATGTGCAGAACAGGCAGGTTTGTAACATCGGTGTACATGTGCCATGGCGGTTGGCTGCATCCCTCACCCCGTCATCCACGTTAGGTATTTCTCCTAATGCTGTCACTTCACTAGCCCTTTATCCCCCAACAGTAACCAGTGTGTGATGTTCCCTTCCCTGTGTTTATGTGTTCTCATTGCTCAACTCCCACTTATGAGTGAGAACATGCAGTACTTGGTTTTAAGGCTAATGGTCTATTTTGTTGAGCTTTTTAAAAACCAGCTCCTTGATTCATTGATTTTATTGAAGAGATTTTCATATCTCTATCTCCTTTAGTTGTGCTTTAATCTTAGTTATTTCTTGTCTTCTGCTAACTTTTGAATTTGTTTTTGCTTCTCTAGTTCTTTTAATTGTGATGTTAGGTTGTCGTTTTTAGATATTTCCTGCTTTCTCTGTTGGGCATTTAGTGCTATAAATTTCCCTCTAGGCACTGCTTTAAATGTGTCCCAGAGATTCTGGTATGTTGTATCTTCATTCTCATTGGTTTCCAATAACATCTTTATTTCTGCCTTCATTTCATTATTTATCCAGTAGTCCTTTAGGAGCAGCTTGTTCAGTTTCCATGTAGGTGTGCAGTTTTCAGTGAGTTTTTTAATCGCAAATTCTAATTTGATTGCACTGTGGTCTGAGAGACAGTTTGTTATGACTTCCATTCTTTTGCATTTGCCGAGGAGTGTTTTACTTCCAACTATGTGGTCAATTTTAGAATAGGTGTAATGTGGTGCTCAGAAAAATGTATATTCAGTTGATTTGGGGTGGAGGGTTCCGTAGATGTCTATTAGGTTCACTTGGTCCAGATCTGAGTTCAAGTCCTGGATATCCTTGTTAATTTTCTGTTTTGTTGATCTGTCTAATATTGACAATGGGGTGTTAAAGTCTCCCAATATTATTGTATGGGAGTCTTAAGTCTCTTTGTAGGTCTCTAAGAACTTGCTTTATTAATCTGGGTGCTCCTGCATGGAGTGCATATATATTTTGGATAGTTAGCTCTTCTTATTGCATTGATCCGTTTACTATTATGTAATACCCTTCTTTGTCTCCTTTGATCTTTGATGATTTAAAGACAGTTTTATCAGAGACTAGGATTGCAACCCCGGCTTCTTTTTGTTTTCTATTTGCTTGATAAATCTTTCTTCATTCCTTTATTTTGAGCATGTATGTGAGTTTGCACATGAGATGGGTCTCCTGAATATAGCACTTTCATGGGTCTTGACTATCCAGTTTGCCGGCCTGTGTCTTTTAATTGGGACATTTAGCCGATTTACATTTTTTTTTTTACTGGATGCAAGAGAATATTTATTTGTAATTTTGATACAAATTGCTTTATATTTATACATGCAATTTCCTTTTAAACCAGTTTTTCTGTTATAATTATTTTTATTATACTATAAGTTCTGGAATACATGTGCAGATCTTGCAGGATTGTTGCATAGGTACACATCTGCAATGGTGGTTTGCTTTTTCAATCCCTCCATCACCTTCCTCAGGCATTTCTTCTTATGTTATTTGTCCCCAACCTCCCCCACCCTGCTATCCCTCCCCTAGCCCCTCTCTCCCCAACAGACCCCAGTGTGTGATGCTTCCCTCCCTGTGTCTACGTGTTCTCATTGTTCAACACTCACCTATGAGTGAGAACATACAGTGTTTGGTTTTCTGTCTTGTGTCAGTTTGCTGAGAATTATGGTTTCCAGATTCATCCATGCCCCTACAAAGGACATGAACTTATCTTTTTTTATGGTTGCACCGGATTCCATGATGTATATGTGCCACATTTTCTTTACCCAGTCTATCATTGATGGGCATTTGGGTTGGTTACAAGTCTTTGCTATTGTAAACAGTTCCGCAATGAACATATGTGTGCATGTGTCTTTATAATAGAACAATGTATAATCCTTTGGGTATATACCTAATAATTGGATTGCTGGGTCAAATGGTATTTCTATTTCTAGATCCTTGAGCAATCGCCCCACCGCTGTCCAAATTAGTTGAACTAATTTACACTCCCACCAATAGTGTAAAACTTTTCCTTAAAAAAAAAAAAAGTGTTCCTATTTCTCCACATCCTCTCCAATATCTGTTGTCTCCAGATTTTTTAATGATTGCCATTCTAACTGGTGTGAGATGGTATCTCAATGTGGGTTTGATTTGCATTTCTCTAATACTAGTGATGATGAGCATTTTTTTTTTCTTGAGACAGAGTCTCACTGCGTCACCAGGCACCAGGCTGGAGTACAGTGGCACGACCTGAGCTCACTGCAACCTCCGCCTCCCGGATTCAAGCAATTCTTCTGCCTCAGCCTTCTGAGTAGCTGGGACTACAGGCACGTGCCACCATGCCCAGCTAATTTTTTTGTATTTTTAGTAGAGATGGGGTTTCACCATGTTGGCCAGGATGGTCTTGATCTCTTGACCTTGTGATCCACCCGCCTCAGCCTCCCAAAGTGCTGGGATTACAGGTGTGAGCCACCGTGCCAGGCCTGAGCATTTTTTAATATTTTTGTTGGCTACATAAATGTCTTCTTTTGAAAAGTGTCTATTCATATCATTTGCCCACTTTTGGATGGAGTTGTTTGCTTTTTTGTTGTAAATCTGCTTTAGTTCCTTATAGATTCTGGATATTAGTCCTTTGTTAGATGGGTAGCTTGCAAAAATATATTCCCATTCTGTTGGTGGCCAGTTCACTGTGATGATGGTTTCTTTTGCTGTGCAGAAGTTCTTAAATTTAATTCAATTCCATTTGTCTATTTTGGCTTTTGTTGCCATTGCTTTTGGTGTTTTAGTCATGATGCCCTTGCCTGTGCCTATGTCCTGAATGGTTTTGCCTAGGTGTTCTTCTAGGGTTTTTATGGTGTTAGATCTTATGTTTAAATCTTTGATCCATCTTGAGTTGATTTTAGTGTAAGATGTAAGGAAGGGGTCCAGTTTCAGCTTTCTGCACATGGCTAGACAGTTTGCCCAACACCATTTATTAAACAGTTGAATCCTTTTCCCATTGCTTGTTTTTGTCAGTTTTGTCAAAGATCAGATGGTTGTAGATGTCTGGCATTGCTTCTGAGGCCTCTGTTCTATTCCATTGGTCTATATCTCTGTTTTGGTACCAGTGACATGCTGTTTTGATTATTGTAGCCTTGTATAGTTTGAAATCAGGTAGCATGATGCCTCCAGCTTTGTTCTTTTTGCTTAGGATTGTGGCTATGTGGACTCTCTTTTGGTTCCATATAAAGTTTAAAGTGATTTTTTCCAGTTCTGTGAAGAAGGTCAGTGGTAGCTTGATGAGGATACATTGAATCTATAAATTACTTTGGGCAGTGTGGTCATTTTCACACTGCTGATTCTTCCTAACCATGAGCATGGAATGTTTTTTTCATCTGTTTGTGTCCTCTCTTATTTCCTTGAGCAGTGATTTGTAGTTCTCCTTGGAGAGGTCCTTCGTATCCTTTGTTAGTTGTATTCCTTGGTATTTAATTCTCTGTGTGGCAATTGTGAATGGGAGTTTGCTCATGATTTGGCTCTCTGTTTGTCTGTTATTGATATATAGGAATTCTTGTGATTTCTGCACATAGATTTTGTATCCTGAGACTGCTGAAGTTGCTTATCAGCTTAAGGAGATTTTGAGTTGAGATGGTGGGGTCTTTTAAATACACAATCATGTCATCTGCAAATAGAGACAGTTTGACTTCCCCTTTTCCTATTTGAAGATTTCTTTTTTTTTTTTTTTTTTTTTGCCTGATTGCTCTGGCTAGAACTTCCAATACTATGTTGAACAGGAATTGTGAGAGAGATCACCCTTGTCTCATACCAGTTTTCAAAGGTTATGCTTCCAGTTTTTGCCCATTCAGTATGATATTGGCTGTGGGTTTGTCATAAATAGCTTTTATTATTTTGAGATACGTTCCATTGACACCTAGTTTATTGAGAGTTTTTAGCATAAA
Source organism: Sapajus apella (assembly GCF_009761245.1). Taxonomy (NCBI): domain Eukaryota; kingdom Metazoa; phylum Chordata; class Mammalia; order Primates; family Cebidae; genus Sapajus; species Sapajus apella. Next base: position 2,231,680 of record NW_022437031.1, read on the forward strand.
GTGCTATTGAATTTTGTCGAAGGCCTTCTCTGCATCTATTGAGATGATCATGTGGTTTTTGCCTTTGGTTCTATTTATGTGATGGATTAAATTTATAGATTTGCGTATGTTGAACCAGCCTTACATCCCACGATGAAGCCTACTTGATTGTGATGGATAAGCTCTTTGATATGCTGTTGCATTTGGTTTGCCAGTATTTTATTGATTTTTTTTTTTGTCTAAGTTCATCATGGATATTGGCCTGAAGTTTTCTTTTTTAGTTGTGTCTCTGCCAGGTTTTGGTATAAGGATGATATTGGTCTCATAAAATGAGTTAGGGTGTATACCAGCTCCTTTTTGTACATCTGATAGAATTTGGCTGTGACCCATCTGGACCTGGACTTTTTTTCATTGATAGGCTATTAATTGCTGCCTCAACTTCAGAACATGTTATTGGTGTATTCAGGGATTCAACTTCTTCCTGGTTTAGTCTTGGGAGAATGTAAGTATCCAGGAATTTATCCATTTTTTTCTAGATTTACTGGTTTAGATGCATAGAGTCGTTTGTAGTAATTTCTGATGGTAGTTTATATTTCTGTGGAATCAGTGGTGATATCCCCTTTATCATTTTTTATTGCATCTATTCGAGTCTTCTCTCTCTCTCTCTCTTTTTTTTTTTTTTTTTTTTTTTTTTTATTAGTCTGGCTAGCGGTGTGTCTATTCTGTGATCTTTAAAAAAAAAAAAAAAGCCCCAGGATTTACTGATTTTTTGAAGGGTTATCTGTGTCTTTATCACCTTCAATTCTGCTCTGATCTTAGTTTTTTCTTGGCTTCTGCTAGCTTTTGAGTTTTTTTTAACTTATTCCTCTAGCTCTTTCAATTTTGATGACAATGTATCAATTTTATATCTTTCCTTACTTCTCATGTGGGCATTTATTGCTATAAATTTTTCTCTAAACACTGCTTTAAATGTGTCCCAGAGATTCTGGTACCTTGTGTCTTCATTCTCATTGGTTTAGAAGAGCATCTTTATTTCTGCCTTCATTTCATTGTTTATCCAGTCATCATTCAGGAATAGGCTGTTCAGTTTCCATGTAGTTGGGCAGTTTTGATTGAGTTTCTTAATCTTTACTTCCAATTTGATTGCATTGTGGTCTAAGAGACTGTTATGATTTCCGTTCTTTTACATTTGCTGAGGAGTGATTTACTTCCAATTATGTGGTCAATTTTAGAGTAAGCGTGATGCAGTTCTGAGAAGAATATATATTTTGTGGATTTGGAGTGGAGAATTCTGTAGATGTCAATTAGGTTCACTTGGTCCAGATCTGCATTCAAGTCCTGGATATCCTTGTCAATTTTCTATCTTGTTTACCTGTCTAATATTGGCAGTGGAGTGTTAACATCTGCCACTATTATTGTGTGAGAGTCTAAGTCTTTTTGTGGGTAGTTAAGAACTTGCTTTATATATCTGGGTGCTCCTGTACTGGGTGCATATATATTTCAGATAGTTAACTCTTCTTGTTGCATTGATGATTTTACCATTGTTTTATGCCCTTCTTTGTCTCTTTTGATCTTTGTTTGTTTAAAGTCTTTTTTTTATCAGAGATTAGGATTACAACCCCTGATTTTTTGTTTGTTTGTTTTTATTTGCTTGGTAAATCTTCCATCCCTTTATTTTGAATCTACGTGTGTCTTTGCATGAGAGAGGGTCTCCTGAATACAACACACCAATGGGTCTTGACTTTTTAACCAATTTGCCAGTCTGTGTCTCTTGATTGGGTCATTTATGCTGTTTACATTTAATGTTAATATTGTTATGTGTGAATTTGATCCTTCCATTTTGATACTAGCTGGTTGTTTTTCCCATTAGTTGAAGCACTGTTTTAATTGTGTCGATGGTCTTTACCATTTGTATGTTTTTGCAGTGGCTGGTACTGGTTGTTTCTTTCCATGTTTAGTGTTTCTTCAGGAGCTCTTGTAATGCAGGCCTGGTGGTGATGAAATCTTTCAGCAATTGCTTGTCCATAAAGGATTTTATTTGTCCTTCATTTATGAAACCTAATTTGGCTCATATGAAATTCTGTGTTGAAAGTATTTTCTTTAAGGATGTTGAATAGTGGCCCCCACTCTCTTCTGGTTTGTAGCGTTTCTGCCGAGAGATCTACTGTGAGTCTGATGTGTTTCCCTTTGTGGGTAACTCGAACTTTCTTTCTGGCTGCCCTCAGTATTTTTTCCTTCATTTCAACCCTGGTGAATCTGATTATTACGTGCCTTGGGGTGCTCTTCTTGAGGAATATCTTTGTGGTGTTCTCTGTATTTCCTGGATTTGAATGTTGGCCTGCCTTGCTAGATTGTGGAAGTTCTCCTGGATAATATCCTGAAGAGTGTTTTCCAACTTACATTCATTTTCCCTGTCATATTCGGGTATGCTGATCAAATGTAGATTAGGTTTTTCCACATAATCCCATATTTCTTGGAGGCGTTGTTCACTTCTTTTCACTCTTTTTCCTCTAATCTTGCCTTCTCACTTTATTTCATTGAGTTGATCTTCAATATCTGATATACTTTCTGCTGCTTGATTGATTTGGTATTGAAACTTGTTTATGCTTTGTGAAGTTCTTATGCTGTGTTTTTTTAGCTCCATCAAGTCATTTATGTTCTTTTCTAAGCTGGTTATTCTAGTTAGCATTTTGTCTAACCTGTTTTTCAAGATTTCTAGTTGCTTTGCATTGGGTTAGAACATGTTCCTTTAGCTCAGAGAAGTTTGTTATTACCCACCTTCTGAAGCCTGCTTTTGTCAATTCGTCAAACTCATTCTCTATCCTGTTTTGTTCCCTTGCTGGTGAGGAGTTGTGATCCCTTGGAGAAGGAGAGACATTCTGGTCTTTGGTGATTTAATCCTTTTTGCACTGATTTCTTCTCATCTTCGTGGATTTATCCAGCTTTGGCTTTTGAAGCTGGTGATTTCAGATAGGGTCTCTGAGTGGACGTTCTTTCTGTTGATGTTGAAGCTCTTTCTTTTTCGTTTTTAGTTTTCCTTCTAACAGTCAGGTCCCTCTACTGTAGGACATCTGGAGGTCCACTCCAGACCTTGTTTGCTTGGTAATCACCTGCAGGGGTTGCAGAACAGCAAGAATTGCTGCCTGTTCTTTCTCTGGTAGCCTCATCCCAGAAGGGTACTTGCCAGATGTCAGCCAGAGCTCTGTTTGAGGCATCTTTTTGGTTATACAGTGGTCAAGGAGCTGCTTGAGGGAGCAGTTTGTCTGTTATCGGAGCTCAAGTGCTATGCTGGAAGCTTCATTGTTCCCTTTAGGGCTGCTGGGCAGGGACGCTTAAATCTGCTGAAGTGGAACTCATAATCACCCCTTTTCCCAGGTGCTCTGTCCCAGAAAAGTGGAGTTTTATTTATAAGTCCCTGACATGCTGTTGCCTTTTCTTCAGAGTTGCCCTGGCCAGCAAAAAGGGAATCTAGTCACAGTCTGCCTGCAGAGGTGCTCCTGGGCTGCCACAGGCTCAGTTTAGCTGCTGTGTAAGCTTCCTCTGGCTTTTGTTTTTGCAGGTAAGTTTAGAACTCTCTAGGCAATGGCAGACGCCTTTCCACCCACTGAGCTCTATCATCCTGAGTGGAGCTTGAACTGATGTGCTGATTGTGAAACTCTAAAACTGGAGGGTTCCAGTTTGCTGCTCTTTGTAGGAGTGGTACCCGCCAAGCCATATCTTGTGGCTTTCTGCTTTTAGCTCCCCCTCTTTCTGGGGAGTGAGAAGCTCTGTCTTGCAGGTGCTCCAGGCACCAGCCGAATCATCCACCCAGATTTACACTGACAGGTGGCATCGCCGGCTGGAGCAACCACTCAGATCTGTGCTGGTAACTTGCAGTGCTTGTCAGCCTGGCAGGGATCTCCTGATCTGTGGATTGTAAAGACCTTGGGAGAAGTGCAGTAGCTGAACCGGCGTGCCAGATGGGAAAAGACCTTGATGGCCTCTGTTCTGTAGGAGGGGAGTCCTTTGGCCAGTTGCACTTCCTGGGTGAGGCAGTGCCCTGCCCTGCCTTGGTTTGCCCTCTTTGTACTACCCCCACTGTCCAACCAGTCCCATTGAGATGAACCTGGTAGCTCACTTGGAAGTGTAGAGATCACCCGCCTCCTGCATCGCTCTTGCTGTGAACTGCGCTCCAAAGCTGTTCGTATTCAGCCATCTTGGCAGAAGTTCCCTAGCCCATTTACATTTAAAGTTAATATTGTTATGTGTGAATTTGATTCTGCCATTATGATGCTAGCTGGTTATTTCGCCAGTTAGCTGACGCAGTTTTTTTCCTAGCATCAATGGTCTTTACAATTTGATATGTTTTTGAAGTGGCTGGTACTGGTTGTTCCTTTTTATGTTTAGTGCTTTCTTCAGGAGCTCTTGTAGGGTGGGTCTGGCAGTGACAAAATCTCTCAGCATTTGCTTGTCTGTAAAGGTTTTTATTGCATATGAAGCTTAGTTTGGCTAGATATAAAATTTTGGGTTGAAAGTTCTTTCATTTAAGAATGTTGGATATTGGTCCCCACTCTCTTCTGGCTTGTAGGATTTCTGCTGAGAGATCCACTGTTTGTCTGATGGTCTTTCCTTTGTGAGTAACCCGATCTTTCTCTCTGGCTGCCCTTAGCATTTTTTCCTTTATTTCAACCTTTGCAAATCTGACGATTATAAGTCTTAGGGTTGTTCTTCTCGAGGAGTATCTTTGTGATACTGTATTTTCCTGTATTTCCTGAATTTGCATGTTGGCCTACCTTGCTATGTTAGGGAAGTTTTCCTGGATAATGCCTTGAAGAGTGTTTTCTAACTTGGTTTCATTCTCCCCTTCACTATCAGATACACCAATGAAATGTATATTTGGTCTTTTCACGTAATTCCATATTTCTTGGAGGCTTTGTTCTTTTCAACCTTTTTTTTTTAATCTTTTCTCACTTTATTTCATTGAGTTGATCTTCAATCACTGATATTCTTTTATTCATTCAATTGATTCACCTATTGAAACTTGTGTATACTTCACTAAGTTCTTATACTTTGTTTTTCAGCTCCATCAGGTCGCTTATGTTCTTCTCTAAACTGATTTTTCTAGTTAGCATTCCATCTAACCTTTTTTCAAGCTTCTTGGCTTCTTTTTATTGGGTTAGATCATGTTCCTTTAGCTCAGAGAAGTTTGTTATTACCCACCTTCTGAAGCATGCTTCTGTCAATTTGTCAAACTCATTTCCTCTCCAGTTTTGTTCCCTTGATGGCAAGGAGCTGTGATTTCTTAAAGGAGAAGAGGCATTCAGGTTTTTGGAATTTTCAACATTTTTCCACTGGTTTCTTTCCATCTTTGTGGATTTATCTTCCTTTGGTCTTTGAGGCTGGTGATCTTTGGGTGGGGTCTCTGACTGGATGTCCTTTTTTTTTTGGTGTTGAAACTACTTATTTCTGTTTGTTAGTTTTGTTCTAATAAGCCCCTCTGCTGCAGGTCTGTTGGAGTTTGCTGGAGGTACACTCCAGACCCTGCTTGCCTGGGACTCACCAGCAGAGACTGCAGAACAGCAAAGATTGCTATTATTTCTTCCTCTGGTAGCTTCGTCTCAGAAGGGTACCTGCCAGAGCTCTGTTGTATGAGGTGTCTGTTGGCCTCTACTGGAAGGTGTCTCCCATTCAGGATACACAGGGGTCAGAGAGCCACTTGAGGGGGCAATGTGTCACTTACCAGAGCTTGAATTCTGTATTGGGAAATTGGCTGCTCTCTTCAGAGCTGCCAGGCAGGGACATTCAGGTCTGCTGAAGCTGTACCCAATACTGCCCTTTTTCCAGGTGTTTTGTCCTAGGAAGTTGAGGCTTTATTTTTAAGCCCCTGATGGGCTGCTGCCTTTTTTCAGTGATTCTCTGCCAAGTGAGGACATCTAGTGAGACAGTGCCTGCACCTGCTAAGTTGCGTTGGGCTCTGCCAAGTTCAGATTTCCTGGCAGCTTTGCTTACACTGTGGGGTTGAAACTGCCTACTTGAACCTCAGCAATGGCAGACACCTCTCCACCCACCAAGCTTGAATGACCCAGGTCAAGTTCAGACTACTGTGCTGGCTGTGAGAATTTCAAGCCAGTGGATCTTAGCTTGCTGGTCTCTGTGGGGTTGGGACCCACTGAGCCAGACCACTTGGCTCCTTGGCTTTAGCCCCCTTTTCTGAGGAGTGAACAGTCCTGTCTTGCTGGCATCCCAAGCACCAGTGGAGTTTGAAAATAATAGTGCTGTGGCTAGCCCACTTTCTGCCCAAACGGCCACCTAGTTTTCTGCTGGAAACCCAGGTCCCTGGTGGTTGTGTAGGTACCAGAGGGAATCTCCCAGTCTGTGGGTTGTGAAGACCATGGGACAGGTATGGTATCTGGGCCAGAGTGCAGGAAAAAGTCCCTAAAGGCTTTTCTTGGCCAGGAGAGGAATTTCCCTGGCTCCTTGCACTTCCCAGGTGATGCAATGCCCCACCCTAATTGGCTCACCCTCCTTGGTCTGCATCCATTGTCCAACCAGTCCCAATGAGATAAACCAGGTACCTCAGTTGGAAACGTAGAAATCACCAACCTTCTGCATCGATCTTGCTTGGAGCTATGCACCGGAACTATTCCTATTTGGCTATCTTGCCCTTTCTTATTTGGTTGTTTTTAAAATAAAACTTTTTTATTTTTAGATTTTGAGTACTAGCTATAGAACAGGTATGATGTAACATAATGTTACTTAGAGTATCTCTACTTCTCTTGATGATACTTTGTGTCAGTATTATTAACCTCATTTTATAGATGAGAAACTGAGATTCAGAGTAAGTTGTTTGTCTTACTCTGAACATCTTAGAAGTCTTACAAATAAACATACAAAGAACATCTTAGAAGTCTTCAAATACCGTTTTGTAGTTAGGAAGATTGTGCATATGTGAAGACAAGGGTTATATGGGAATTATTTGTACTTTCTGCTCAAGTTTGCTGTGAACCTAAAACTGCTCAAAAGTTCAAATTTATTAGCTAAAACAAAACAAAACAGGGTGATGTGGCTTGTATCTGTGTTCCCACCCAAATGTAATGTTCAAATGTAGTCTCCAATGTTGGAAGTGGGGTCTTGTGGGAGGCGATTAGGTCATATGGGTGAATCCTTTATAATTGGTTCAGCCCCATCCCTTTGGTGCCATTATCATGATAGAGCTTTCATGCGATGTTTAAAAGTATGTAGCACCTCACCTCTCACTATCTATCCTATTCTGTCCTTTTGAGATGCCAGCTCCCCGTTTGCCTTCCATCATGACTGTAAGTTTCCTGAGGCTTCCTGAGAAACAAGCAGCTGCCAGCATTATGCTTCCTGTACAGCCTGCAGAATCATGAGCTAATTAAATATCTTTTCTTTATGAATTACCCAGTGTCAGGCATTTCTTTATAGCAATGAGATAATGTACTAATACAGAAAATTGGTACGAAGAAGTGGGGAATTGTTATAGAGATACCTGAAAGTGTGGATGCTATTGTGGGACTTGGTAATGGGCAAAGGTTGGAAGAGAGTGGAGGGCATAGAAGAATTCAGGAAGATGGGGGAAATTTTGGAAATCCCTAGAGATTGGTTAAATGATTGTATTCACTATGCTGACTGTGAAGGCCAGGCTCAGGAGGTCTCAGATGGAAATGAGGAACTTATTGGAAACTGAAGCAAAGGTCACTTTTTATGTGTTAGCAAAGAGGTGGTCTGCATTATAACCTTGTTCTAGGGATCTGTGGAACTTTGAGCTTGAGAAGAATGATTTAGAGTATCTGGCAGACGGAATTTCTGAACAGCAAGACATTTAAAATGTTGACAGGCTTCTACTAACAGCCTATGCTCATATGTGTGAGCAAACAAATGACATAAAACTGGGACTTACATTTATTTAAAAGGGAAGCAGAGTGTAAAAGTTGGGAAAATGTGCAGCCTGACGATGTGATAAGAAAGAAAAACATTTTTGGGGGAGAAATTCATTCCAGCAGCAGGAATTTGCATACGTGAAAAGGAGGCAAGTGCTGATAACCAAGACAATGGGGTAAAAGCCTCCAAGGCATTTCAGAGACCTTTGTGGCAGCCCCTCCCATCATAGGCCCAGAGACTTAGGAGGGATGAATGGTTTCATGGGCCAGGCCTGGTGTTCCTCTGGCCTATGCAGTCTTGGGATACTGCTCTTTGCACCCTAGCACCTCCAGATTCCACTGTGGCTCAAAACGTTACAGGTACAGTTCGAGTCACTGCTTCAGAAGATGTAAGCTGTAATTTTTGGTGGCTTTTATGTGATGTTAAACCTGTGGGCGCACAGAATCCAGGAGTTGAGGCTTGGAAGCCTCCACCTAGATTTCAGAGGATGTATGAAAAAGCCTGCATATTCAGGCAGAAGCCTGATGCAGGTGCAGAGCCCTCATGGAGAACCTCTGTCAAAGAAATGTGGGGTTGGAGCACCCATACATAGTTCACACTGGGTCACTGCCTAGTGAAACTGTGAAAAGAGGGCCACTGTCCTCTAGACTGCGGAATAGTAGATTCACCAACAGATTGCAGCTTGTGCCTTGAAAGGCTGCAGACACTCCACACCAGCCATTAGAGCAGCCATGTGAACTCAAACCCTGCAAAGCCACAGGGGCAGGGCTGTGCAAGGCCTTGAGAGCCCACGTTTTGCATCAGCATGCCCTCGATGTGAGACATGGAGTCAAAGTAGACTATTTTGGAGCTTTAAAATTTAATGACTACCCTCTTGGGTTTTGGACTTGCATGTGGCTATAGATCCTTCGGGTTTTTTTTTTTTTTTTTGGCTGATTTCTTTTCTTGGAATAGGAATATTTACCCAATGCTTGTATCCCCATTGTATCTTTGAAGTAACTAACTTGCTTTTGATTTTACAAACTCATAGGTGGAAGGGACTAGCCTTGTTTCAGATGAGACTTTGGATTTTGGACTTTTGAGTTAATGCTTGAATGAGTTAAGACTTTAGTGACTGTTGATAAGGGATGATTGTGTTTTGCAATGTGAGCACAGGAGATTTGGGAGGGACCAGGGGTGGAATGGTATTGTTTGGACCTGTATCCCCGCCTATGTTGAATTGTAATCCCCAGCTTTGGAAATGAGGCTTGGTGTAAGGTGATTAGATCATGGGAGTAGATTCTTCACAAATGGCTTAGCACTATTTCTTTGGCACAGTTCTCATGATAAAGTTCTCATGAGATCTGATTGTTTAAAAATATGTGGTGTCTCCCCTCTTACTCTTTCTCCTGCTCCAGCCATGAGAGGTGCCCATTCTACCTTTGAATTCCACCATGAATGTAACTTTCCTAAGCCTCCCAAGAAGGTTAGTAGATGGCAGCATTATGCTTTCTGTACAGCCTATTAAACCATGAGCCAATTAAAGCTTTTTTTTTTTTTTATAAATTACCGAGTTTCAGGCATTTCTTTATAGCAATCTGAGTACTGACTAATACACTGGTGATGAAGATAATGAAAAATGAAACAAGTTTGTTCAACTGCAAAGCCTATAGAGGAAGCAGTAGTTGACTGCAAATTTGTATGATTACAAAACCCATTATTCTTTTCAGTGTACCTCCAGAGTTCATGAGACTTCCAGGGATCCCATGAAGTCAAAACTATTTTCAATATAGGACCTACTAAACTATAATTTGGATTTTTAAAAAATATTTTGGTATTTCCACTCTTGGTCAAAAGTAACTGTATTTGAGCACAAATTATGGCAGTGGTACTAAACTGTACTAGTAGTTACTGTATTCTTCAATTCTACACACTCACAGTAAAATTTAAAAGTCAGTTTCCATTAGAAATGTTCTTGATTAAACAATTAAAATTATTGTAATTGTATTATATTTTGACCTGGAGTACAGAGTCACTTAATGTTCTTTTTAACAAAATGGGAAGTACACATAAGCATGTCTGCAGCATGAAGAAGTATGGTGATTGCCTTGAGGAAAAAACACTTGTGTGTTTGACTTGCAAGCCAATCTAATCATTTTTCTTATGGAATTCAACCTAAAGGAACAATTAACAGAAAAACTAGTTATTCAGACTTAGGCATTTTGCAGACTTTTTTTTTTCAAAAATGAATTAAGTGAGTTTGTCACGTCAAGACAAACTGAAAATATTTATTACCAGTGATAAAATTTGAGCTTTCAAACGAAAATTATAGTTTTCGAAAGCTTCTGTCTATCACTGTGAGCTTGACAGCTTCTAAATACTTAAAAGCTATTCTAATGAAATCATTGGTGATATTAAGTCAAGTGATTGTTTTTGTTAGATCTGTGTAGCTCAGTGAATCAGTACAGACGTCTGAAACATGATGTTACAGAATCATGTTAAAAGATGCATTCAAAGTGTAAGACAGAGACTTCCAATATATGACCTGGTATGTAAAGAGCTTGGAAGTTGTAATTCCACACTGACAACAGATAAAAAGTTGAACAGACTTGAAAACAACAACCCTTCATAGACCTGTCAGATAATTGAGGTCATGAGACCAATTGCTGGCCACAAATTGGAGAGACAGAGAGGCAAATTCAGAGAATCACTTCTTACCAGTACAGAAACCCACAAGCAGAAACTTCTGTAGGAACCAGTACCAGGTGAGGAAAACCTGAACAAAGAACTCTGCTTGGTTCTCACAATGAAGATCAAAGAGAAATACGTGTGTGCTTCTAGCAATGGGAGAAGGAAAGTAGCTAGCCCTTTGGAAATATGTCAGAGGATTCTGTTATTCTTACAAATGTTCTGAAAAGAAACTATTTTACCAGAGCCTAACCTATTGGGGTTTGATGAATCTAACTGACTGGAGGTAAGGAAAGTACCCAGGTCCAGTGCCTTCTAGCCATCCTGTTTCACCTAAGGGGAGGATAAACCTGTGTAGCATTTGTAAAGCTCACAATGCAGAGGGACATGCCCATTAAAATACTGAGCTGTTATCATAGGACTGTAGAATGCTTCCCCTTCCCCTGCAATGTACAACCACATCACTAAATGCCTATTTACTGCAGTTTCTTTTAAATAGTGCATTATGTCCACCTTTCAACAAAAGATTACAAGGCATACTACAGGACACAAAAAATATAGTTTGAAGAGACAAAGCAAGCATCAGCACCATAGTTACCTATGGCAGGAATGATGGAATTCTCAGATCAGCAATTTAAAATAACTATGATTGTGAATACTGTTGCAATGAACACGCACGTGCATGTATCTTTGTAATAGAATCATTTATGTTACATGTTCACAGGGAGGGAAAGGACACACACTGGGGCCTGTTGGGAGGTGGGGTGGAGGTAGGGAGAGCATTAGAAAAATAGTTAATGCATGCTGGGCTCAATACTTAGGCAATGGGTTGACAGATATAGCTAACCACTATGGCATACATTTACCTATGTATCAAACCTGCACATCCTGCTCATGAACACCAGAACTAAAAATAAAAAAAATATAATTTAAAAAACTGTGATTAATATGCTAAGAGTTCTAATGGAAAAATAGACAACATGTAACAATAGTTGAGTAATGTAAGCAGAGACATGGAAGTTCTAAGAATCAAAAAGAAATGCTGGAGAGAAAACAATATTGTAACAAATGAAGAATGCTTTTAATGGGCTTTTTAATAGACTGGGTATGGTTTAAAAAAGACGTTCTGAGCTTGAGGATATGTCAGTAGAAAACTGTAAAACTGAAAAGTGAAAAGAAGAAAGGCTGAAGAAAATAGAGCAGAGAATCACTTTTTGGGCTTTTGGCTAAGGCACATCAAGTGAAAATGGAGCAGAATATCTAAGAATTTTGCCACAACTACAGAAGTGAGACATTGAAGAGATTTGTAAAAGTATAAAACAGTATCACTCTTCTCATTAAATTTTTTTGTGAAGGATAATCTTTTTTTATATTAACATATAATGGGTTTATTGTTTTTTATTCAGGCAATGAAACATTTATTTTTGCATACGAGTTTTTGATATTTCAAAGTGAGACAAGGTTTCAGTTAACTGGCTGTAAGTCAAAGTCTGCACTATAAAGATATTGATACAATTCCATTTAATGGAACATCAATATCTGGGTAGAAGCTTGTTGCTGTACTGAAATCCTCTATTTATTTATTTATTTGTTTTTAATTGCATTTTATGTTTTGGGGTACATGTGAAGAACATGCAAGATTGTCACATAGGTACACACATGGCAGTGTGATTAGCTGCCTTCCTCCCCATCACCTATATCTGGCATTTCTCCCCATGCTATCTCTCTCCAACTCCACACCACCTGCTGTCCCTCCCCTATTTCCCCCCAACAGACCCCAGTGTGTGATGCTCCCCTCCCTGTGTCCATGTGTTCTCATTGTTCAACACCCACCTATGAGTGAGAACATGTGGTGTTTGATTTTCTGTTCTTGTGTCAGTTTGCTGAGAATGATGGTTTCCAGGTTCATCCATGTCCCTATAAAGGACACAAACTCATCGTTTTTTATGGCTGCATAGTATTCCATGGTGTATATGTGCCACATTTTCCCTGTCCAGTCTATCATCGATGGGCATTTGGGTTGGTTCCAGGTCTTTGCTATTGTAAACAGTGCTGCAATGAACATTCGTGGGGTTTATTACTGTTATTGAAAATACATTAATAACTAAAAATTGATCTATTATAATATAGCAACTATTAATAGAATTTACATAAACAAAAATTCTTTGGAGTCCTGTAGATTTTCAAGAGGGTAAAGGGATTCTGAGACCAAAAAGATTGAGAACCGTTTTACTATACCATGTTGCCTTATGCATCCTACTAGCCATCTAACCAAGATTTAGCAATTATGCCTCCTTTGTTCATAAGTTTTTAAAATTTTTGAGAAGAAAAGGACAAAATAGAGCCTTTACTGGTATGTTCCTAAACACATTTCTCCAAGTTGACATGAATTCATTAATCTTACCCTTTCTTTGTAATCTACTATTTACAAATTCATCTAACTTTGGGTTATCTTAAAAATGTGTTAAATATTTAACTGAACAAGATATAGCATATCTCTGGTGTGTGTTAACTCTTTCACTCTAAACAACCAAAACAGGTTAACTTGGCATTACTAGTTTTATTGGGTTTCTGCTGGCTACTACCAATTTCCTTTCTAGGTTATTCATGAACCATCTATAATAGTAATTTATTCTAGAATTTTTCTGGGCTTTCATGTTACTTTTGACATTCTATAGTTTATATATAGTTGTTGGTTTTTCCCTTTCCTCCATTTTAGAAAAGCCAGAACATGTTATATACAGTGTTAAGGTACCTTTTCTGTTTTCAAAGTCACATTAGCTTTTTTGTGTGTCTGAGCTTATAATGTGTCTAGTCCTGGAAATTATATTATTTTAGAATAGCTGGATATTCCTTTAGTCTGCCCTCATATATCATAATTTCTTTCAGTTCTTTCATAACCATATTTGTTCTCCCTTTCTAGTTTGATAATCATTTTTTTGTAGAGAAAATGAAACAAATAGGGGTCGAATAGTCCTGCTTTTTCATCTGATAACATGATACTGTATTTTGAAAAGAGCCCATTACTTATATTGAACTTTTTGGTGTGATTCTACCTTTAATAGTCATTTTACAAAGGTGTATTGTTTATCACCTTTGTAACCCTTATGTAATTCTGGGCCTTAGCTTTAATACAATCCTTAGAGTTATTGTGCTGTGACTTTTATTTTCTCATCTTTTGTCAAATGTTCCTTCTTCCATTTTTATATATCTTTCTTTTAAATATGAATTCATTAAAGAGCTGCATAAGGGCTGTTTGATGGGTCATATGTCTTGTTTAAACACCATTTTGTTTCTTATCAGGTTCCTTTAAAATTATTTTGTGAAAATTTTGCTTTTGAAAAATGGCTTTCTTAAACCAGCTCTTAGAATATGTGTTCATCTCATTTATTAAGTACCTGTTATGAATGAGGGAGAAATTTCAAACTTTTAAACTGGGACCCATAGTTAGAAATGCATTTTACAATTGTGTCCTAGTACACACACACACACACACACACACACACACACACACACACACACACAAACTGGAACAGAAGTTTAGAACATAATTTTATTGTGTCAGTCAAAGACCAATCAAGAGATATTAGTAGAAACTACAAAGTAATTTGAACAGGGAAAGTTAGTATAAGGAGTTAACAACTATAAGAAAAGACTGGAGTAGTGGAAGACTGACTAACAGATAAAGGGAACTCTAAAGAATACAGGAATAGGGGGATATGGCAAAGTGGTTGAATGGGAACAGCTGTGGTCAGCAGCTTCCAATGAAACCAATGCAGAAGGCAGGTGATTTCGGCATTTCCAACTGAGGTACACTGCTCATCTCATTGGGACTGGTTAGGCAGTGGGTACAGCTCACAGAGGGTGAGCAGAAATGGGGTGGGGTGTTGCCTCACCTGGGAAGTGCAAGGAGCTGGAGACCTCCCTCCCCCAGCCAAGGGAAACCATGAGGGACTGTGCTCTCAGGCCCAGATACTACACTTTTCCCAGTTTTTGTAATCCACAGAACATGAGATTCCCTCATGCCTACACCACCAGGGCCCTGGGTTTCAAACACAAAAATGGGCAGCTGATTAGGCAGACACAGAGCTAGCTGCAGCAATGTTTTTTTTTTCTTTGTACCCCAGTGGCACCCGGAACTCTAGCAAAAGAGAATTGTTCACTCGCCTGGAATGGGGGCTGAAACCAGGGAGTCAAGTGGTCTTGCTCCGCAAGTCCCACTCTCACAGAGTTCAGCAAGCTAAAAACCACTGGCTTGAAATACTTGCTGTCAGCACAGCAGTCTCAAGTTTACCTGGTATGATCGAGCATGGTGGGGAGAGGGGCATCTGTCATTATTGAGACTTGAGTAGGCGACTTTCCCCTGACCCTGCTGAGGATGGGGCAGAACTAAACACAGAGAGGCAAAGTAACTATAGCCAGATTGCCTTACTACATTCCTCTTCACTGGGCAAGCCATCTCTGAAAGAAAAGCAGTAGCCCCTGGGGCTTATAAATACAACTTCCGTCTCCCTGGAACAGAGCACCTGGGGGAAGGGGTGGCTGTGCACACACCTTTGGTAGACTTAAATGTTCCTGCTTGCTGCCTCTGAAGACAGCAGCAGATCCTGACAAAGAGGATTCTCCCATTACAGTGCTTGAGCTCTGCTAATGGAGAGATTACCTCCTCAAGTGGATCCCTGACCCCCATGCCTTTTGACTGGGAGAAACCTCCCAATAGTTTGAAAGATACCTCATACAGGAGACCTCAAGTTGGCATCGTGCCAGTTCTACTCTTGGATAAAGCTTCCAGAGGAAGGAGCAGGCAGCAATCTTTGTTGTGCTGCAGCTTCTGCTGGTGATACCCAGGCAAATACAGTCTGGAGTGGCCTTCCAGCATACAGCAGCAGACCGGCAGAAGAGGATCCTGACTGCTGGAAGAAATACTAACAAACAAAAAGCAATAACTTCAATATCAACAAAAAGGACCCCCTCACACACAGAAATCTTATCCAAAGATCATCAGCCTCATAGATGAAAGGTAGATAAATCCACAAAGATAAGAAGAAACCACAGCACAAAAATGCTGAAAATTTCCAAAACTAGAATACCTCTTCTCCTCCAAATGATTTCATCTCATCTCCAGCAAGGGCACAAAACTAGACAGAGAATGAGTTTGACAAATTGACAAAAATAGGCTTCAGAAAGTGGGTAATCCCAAACTCCTCTGAGCAAAAGGAGCATGTTCTAACCCAATACAGGGAAGCTAAGAACCTTCACAAAAGGTTACAGGAACTGCAAACTAGAATGACCAGTTTAGAGAATAATATAAATTGTGTGATGGCAATTTATGTGAAAAACACAGCATGAGAAGTTCACAAAGCATACACAAGTATCAATAGCCAAATCGATCAGGTAGAAGAAAGGATATCAGAGATTGAAGATCAGCTTAATGAAATAAAACATGAAGAGAAGATTAGAGAAAAAAGAATTAAAATGAATGAACACAGCCTCCAAGAAATATGGGACTATGTGAAAAGGCCAAACCTATGATTGATTGGTGTCCCTGAAAGTGATTGGAAGAATGGAACCAAATTGGAAAACACGTCAGGATATTATTTGGGAGAAGTTCGCCGACCTAGCAAGCTAGGGCAACGTTCAAATTCAGAAAACACAGAAAACAGCACTAAGATACTCCTTTAGAAGAGCTAATGGCCCCAATTAAAATCACAGAGTGGCAAGTTGGATAAAAAGGAACCATCAGTGTGCTGTATTTAGGAGTCCCATCTCACATGCAAAGACACACATAGGCTCAAAATAATGGGAAGAAGGAATATTTACCAAGAAAATGGGAAAAAAGCAGGGGTTGCAATCTTAGTCTTTGATAAAACAGGCTTTAACAAAGATTAAAAAGACAAAGAAGGACATTACATAATGGTAAAGGGATCAATGCAACAAGGAGAGCTATCGTAAATATATATGCACCAAATACAGGAACACCGAGAGTCATAAAACAAGTTCTTTGAGACCTACAAAGAGACTTAGACTCCCACACAATAATAGTGGGAGATTTTAACACTCCACTGTCAATATTAGATAGATCAGTGAGACAGAGAATTAAGAAGAATATTCAGGACTTGAACTCAGCTATGGACAAAGCAGTCCTAATAAACATCTATAGGACTCTCCAATCCAAATCAACAGAATATATATTTTTCTCAGCACCATATAGTACTTACTCTAAAATCACACATAATTGGAAGTAAAATACTTCTCAGCAAATGCAGAAGAATGGAAATCATAACAGTCTCTCAGACCACAGTGCAATCAAATTAGACCTCAGAATTAAGAAACTCACTCAAAACTGCACATCTATGTGGAAACTGAATGACCTACTTCTGAATGACTACTGGATAAATAACAAAATTAAGGCAGAAATAAATAAGTTATTTGAAACCAGTGAGGGCAAGGATATGACATACCAGAATCTCTGAGACACAGCTAAAGCAGTGTTTAGGGAGAAATTTATAGCACTAAATGCCCAAAAGAGAAAGCAAGAAATATCTAAATTTGACACCCTGACATCACATTAAAAAAAAACCAGAGAAACAAGAGCAAACAAATTCAAAACCTAGCAGAAGACAAGAAATAATGAAGATCAGAGAAGAACTGAAGGAGATAGAGACACAATGAAAAACTCTTCAAAATATCAATGAATCCAGGAGCTAGTTTTGTGAAAATATTAACAAACTAGATAGACCAATATCCAAAATGATGAATGGGACATTACCACTGATCCCACAGAAATACAAACTACCATCAGAGAATACTATAAACACCTCTACACAAATAAACTAGAAAATCTATAAGAAATGGATAAATTCCTGGACACATACACTCTCCCAAGACTAAACAAAAAAGAAGGTGAATCCCTGAATAGACCAATAACAAGTACTGAAATTGAGGCAGTAATTAACAGCCTACCAACCAGAAAAGCACAGGAGTAGGTAGATTCACACTCAAATTTTTTCAGAGTTACTAAGAGGAGGTGATACCATTTCTTCTGAAACTATTTCCAACAATAGAAAAAGAGGGAGTTTTCCCTAACTCATTTTATGAGGCCAGCATCATCCTGATCCTAAAACCTGGCAGAGACACAACAAGAAAAAAAGTTTTAGGCCAATATTCCTGATGAACATCAATGTGAAAATCCTTGGTAAAATACTGGCAAACTCAACCCAGCAGTACATCAAAAATCTTCTCCACCACGATCAAGTCACCTTCATTCCTGTGATGTAAGTCTGGTTCAACATATACAAATCAATAAACATAATCCATCACATAAACAACCAATGACAAAAAACACATGATTATCTCAATAGGGGCAAAAAAATTCCTTCAGTAAAATTCAACACTCCTTCATGCTAAAAACTCTAAATGAACTAGGTATTGATGGGGTGTATCTCAAAACAATGTGCTATTTATGACAAACTCATAGTCAATATCATACTGAATGGACAAAACATGGAAGCATTCCCTTTGAAAGCAGGCACAAGGCAAGGATCTCCTTTCTCACCACTTCTGTTTAACATAGTATTGGAAGTTGTGGTCAATCAGAAAAGAAAAAGAAATAGAGGATATTCAAATATGAAGAGAGGAAGTCAAATTGTCTCTGCAGACAACATGTTTGTATATTTAAAAAAGCTCATTGGCTCAGCCCAGAAACTCCTTAATCTGATAAGCAACTTCAGCAAAATCTCAGTATACAAAATCAACGGGCAAAAATCACAGACATTCTTATACACCAATAATAGACAAGCAGAGAGCCAAATCATTAGTGAATTCCCATTCACAATTGCTACAAAGAGAATAAAATACCTAGGAATAGGGCTTACAAGAGACATGAAGGACATCTTCAAGGAGAGCTATGAACCACTGCTCAAGGAAATAAGAGAGGACATAAACAAATGGAAAAACATTCCATGTTCATGTATAGGAAGAATCAGTATTGTGAAAATGGCCATACTGCCCAAAGTATTTATAGATTTATTGCTATTCTCATTAAGCTGCTATTGACTTTCTTCATAGAATTAGAAAAAAAAAAAAAAAAAAAAAAAACCTACTTTAAATTTTATATGGAACCAAAAAAGAGCTCGTATAGCAACATCAATCCTAAGCAAAAGGAACAAAGCAGGAAACATCATGCTACCTGACTAAAAACTATACTACAGGCTACAATAACTAAAACAGCATGGCACTGGTGTGAAAACAGATATATAGGTCAATGGAACAGAACAGAGGCCTCAGAAATAACACCACATGTCTACAACTATCTGATTTTTGACAAACCTGATAAAAGCAATGGGCAAAGGATTTCCTAATTAATAAATCATGCTGGGAAAACTTGCTAGCCATATGCAGAAAACTGAAACTGGACCCTTTCCTTACACCTTATACAAAAATTAACAACATTGATTACAGAGTTAAATATAAAACCTAAAATCATAAAAACCTTAGAAGAAAACCTAAGCAATACCATTCAGGGCATAGGCATGTTGAAAGACTTTATGACTAAAACACCAAAAGCAACTGCAACAAGAGCGAACATTGACAAAAGGGATCTAATTAAACTAAAGAGTTTCTGGTCAGCAAAAGAAATTATTATCAGAGTGAACAGACAACCTCCAGAATGGGAAAAAAATTTTGAATTTTATCTATCTGACAAAAGTCTAATATCCTGGATCTACAATGAATTTAAAAATATTTACCAAAAAAAAAAAAAATACAATCCTATCAAAAAATGGGTGAAGGATATGAACAAACACTTCTCAAAAGAACACATTTATGTGTACAACAAGCTTATTTAAAAAAGCCCATCATCTCTGGTCATTAGATAAATGCAAATTAAAACCACAATTAGATACCATTTCATGCCAGTTAGAATGGTGATTATTAAAAAGTTCTGAAATAACAGATGCTGGTGAGGATACAGTGTAATAGGAGCACTTTTACACTGTTGGTGGGAGTGTAAATTAGTTCAACATTGTAGAAAATGGTGGGGTGATTTCTCAGGGATCTAGAAACAAAAATACCATTTGACCCAGCAATTTCATTACTGGGTATCTACCCAAAGGATTAGAAATAATTCTACTGTAAAGACACAGGCACACATATGTTTATTGCAGCACTATTTACAATAGCAAAGACTTGGAGCCAATCCAAATGCTCATCAATAATAGAATGGATAAAGAAAATGAGGCACATATACACTGTGGAAAACTATGAAACCTTAAAAAATAATGACTTCATTTCCTTTTCAAAGACATGGATGAAGTTGGAAACCATCATCCTCAGCAAACACAGGAACAGAAAACCAAACACCACAAGTTCTCACTCATAGGTGGGAGTTGAACAATGAGAACACATGGACACAAGTAGGGGAACGTCACACACAGGCCTGTCAGGGAGTAGGGGTCAAGGGGAGGGAGGCCATTAGAACAAATACATAATACATGCCCAGCTTAAAACCTAGATGACTGGTTGATAGGTGCAGCAAACCCTCATGATGCATGTATGCCTATGTAATCAACCTGCACATTCAGCACATGTGTCCCAGAACTTATAGTAAAATTTTTTTAAAAATTAGAAAATGAGTTCAGGAATAGCAGACATAGGGAGCAGCTACTACTCTTAGTGCTGGGATGGAGTGCCCATGGAAGGAATAAACTTAGAAGACCATCTTTCTCCAGGCCCAGGCTGAGATCTGGACTTTGTTGGAAAGGTCATCATCATGACTCACTGGTTGGTAGAGAAGTTAGCTGAGATGCTACACTGAAATGACTCACGGAGAATCTGGGGAAATTGCTTTCTGGAATGCTAGGGGGAATCATTCCTGAAGAGCTATCCTGCTTTGGAGCCTATTTCAAAGCTGCCTGAGGAGGTACTAGGGGAAGCTATTTATGGGGAGGTGCCATGCGAGCAACTTTTGTTGGGAAACCACTTGGGTTTTGATGGGAAGAAGCTGCACTGATGACACTCTATGCCTAAAGGGTTGTCAGAAGCTTCCCATGGGGAGATGCCGCATGCTGCTTTTCATCATTTATTGGACAAGGGTGCCGAGATCTCCTGGAACTGAAGGCAATAAACTGATAACTGGCATTTTATCCTTATTATGTTCAGTGCTCTCTGGTGTCTTTTATTCTATTTCATTTTTTAAAACAAATTGTGATGCTCTTAATTTATTTAATTGGTTTTGGCATGTAGTTTAGAAAATAATGAGGTAAAATATATAGAGATATATAAGCAATGGTCCTTGACTTTGGGGAATATAAAACCCAATATTCCAAGAGAATATTTTCATAAAGAAATGAAATGCAAGGTAATATAGATCGAGGGCTGCACAAATACTATGGTAGGTTTTATGGGCATCCACTAATCAATAGCTTTGAAAGGTACAAATTAGGTAAGTAGGTAAATTGGTAGATATAGTAATGAATTAGATAATTAGAGAGGTTTGTGGAGGGCGTTGTGCTTTGACTTAAGCAAGTGTATGGATTGCCATTACAGAATTGTAAATATGGACATGACTTGGTCAGACTTGCATTTCATTTTTGTTTTAATTTATTTTTTATGTATATTGTTCTGTGGGTAGTTTCAAGGTTGGATTTGAAGAAGACAAGATCAGAGGAAGGGAGATTGTGTAGGAGGTATTATAGTTCTTAAAGGAGATGAATGCCTAAAATTGAGTATAGGTGATCGTAATAGAGAGGGAAGAAAGGACTTAGGATTACATGGGTAAAACCATTAGGTATTGGTTCTTGATTTAACAAGAATAAAAGGATTGAGGTAGTTTTAAGAGTCCCAAGTTCTTGGTTGCAGAGACTGGAGAGATAATGAGCAGAGAACACATGGGAAGGACCAAGTAAGACAGGAAGATGATGTATTTATGTTGGTGAATAATAGTAATTGTAATTTGAGTTAACATGAACTGAGCACTTACCACACTGCCGTCATGTCTCAAGCAATTTACATGTATTAATTAATTTAAACCTCATAACAATCCTATAAGGTAGGTAAAATTATTAGTATTTCCATTTTCATATAAGATTATGTAACTTTTTCAGGGTCACACAGCACAAGTTGAAGCCGAGATTCAAACTCAGTCTGGTTCCCGAGCCTGTGAAGTACCTATGGAAGACATTCACGTGGAGATGGATACTCATATGAATGTAGGTTGAGATTGGAGATCTAGATATGGAAGCCATTAGTAACTTAGTTGCTAGTTTAAAAAAGAAGAGGTGAATGAGATCACCTGGGGAGTATATTAAAGAGTTCAAAAAGTTAGGAGGTGGCCAGATTAGGAAGGACCTTGACTGAAAAACTTTGCATGTTTAGCTCTTGATAGTGGAATGCTACTAGAATTTTTTAACTCACAAGGAGATGATGTGCAAATATGGCTGTAAATGTAGGTTAAAGCTTTGTGGGGCAGAGAATAAAAGGAAAAAGACCAATTATTAAATCTTGGTCATCAATTATGAGATAATAAAGACCTAGGACAGTGTTAACAAAGAAGATATGGAAAAAGGGGTCTCTAGTCATAAGGTGGGAAGCTTTTGAGTAGTCATGTATCACTTAACTATAGGGATTCTTTCTGAGAAATGAATTGTTAGGCAATTTTGTCATTATGCAAATATCATAGAGTATAATTACATAAACCTAGATGGTGTAACCTTGATATGGTTTGGCTCTGTTCTCACAGCCAAATCTCACCTTGAATTATAGTTCCCATAATCCCCATGTGTCATGGGATGGACCCAATAGGAAGTAATTTAATTATGGGAGAATTACTCTCATGCTGTTCTCGTGATAGTGAATGAGTTCTCACAAGATCTGATGGTTTTATAAGGGGCTTTCCCACTACTGCTTGGCACTTTTCCCTTTTGCTGCCATGTGAAGAAGGACGTGTTAGGTTCCCCTTGTATCACACTTGTAAGTTTCCTGAGGGCTCCCCCGGCCCTGTGAAACTGTGAGTCAAACCTCTTTTCTAGCCTTGGGCAGTTCTTCATAGCAGCATTAGAATGAACTCATACAAGTCTATTACACAGCTAGACTGTATGGTATGCCTCTTGCTCTTAGGCTACAAATTTCTCCAGCTGTGACTATAGTAAATACTGCAGGCAATTGTAACCCAAAGATAAGTGTTTGTGTATCTAAACATAGAAAAGAGACAGTAAAAATATGGTATAAAAGATTAAAAATGGTACACCTGTATTCTACACTTATGATGAATGGAGCTTGCAAAACTAGAAGTTGTTCTGGGTAAGTCAGTGAGTGAGTAGTGATTGAATGTGAAAACCTAGGACATTGCTATACATACTGTAAACTTTATAAACACCGTATGCCTAGGCTACAGTAAATTTATATTTAAAAATTTCTTTAATAATAAATGAATCTTAGCTTACTATAACTTTTAACTCCCTGAACTGTAAAAATGTTTTAATGTTTTGAATTGTTTATAATAACACTTAGCTGAAAACACAAACACATTGTGTAGCTATATAAAATATATATTCTTTATATCCTTATTCTGTAAGCTTTTATATTTTAATTTTTTTTTTTACTTTTAAAACTTTTTGTTAAAAGTAAGACAGAATTACACATTAACATAGGCCAACAAAGGGCCAGGATTATCAATATTACTCTCTTCTACTTCCATATCTTGTCCCTCTAGAAGAGCTTCAGGGGCAATTTCATGCATGAAGCTGTTACCTACTATGTTAACCATGCCTTCTGGAATACCTCCTGGAGGGCCTGCCTGAGGCTGTTTTACAGTTAACATTAAAAAAAAAACCAAGTAGGAGTCCACTCTAAAATAACAATAAAAGTATAGTGAAGTAAATACATAAACCAGTAACTTTTTTTATTATTATTGTCAAGTATTATGTACTGTATATAATTGCATATGCTCTGCATTTGCATGACTCGCAGAATAGTAAGTTTGTTTACACCAGCATCTCCACAAACATTATGAGGAATGCCTTATGCTACAATGTTATAATGGTTGCAGAGTCACTAGGTGATGGGAATTTTTCAGCCCTATGATAATCTTATGGGACCACCATCATATATATGATCCATTGTTGACCAAAACATAATTATGTGATGCCGAGTATACATATAGTCAAGGTTTTCTGGGTTTGCTCCAGTTTTTGCCTGCAACTTCCAGTTTCACCATGGTGCCAGTACTTAGGTGTTAATTCAAATACTAGTACAATTCAAGATAAGCTACCTCCTTCAGCATATTCCTAGAGTACATAAAGACTAAAATACTCATTCCCACCAGGTTATTGTTGCCTTCATTATATTTTACTTCTAGGACAGCTTTACCGAGATATAATTTATACATCATAAAATACACCTGCTTAAAGTGTACAATTTGGTGGATTTTAATATGTTCGGAGTTGTGATTTCATCATGAAAATTTATGTTAGAACATTTTCATTACCCCAAAAAGAAATTCTGCATTTTATAGCCATCATCTCCCAATTAACCCATTCCCTCCAGCCCAAGGCAACCACTAATCTACTTTCTGTTTTAACAGATTTGTCTATTCTGAACATTTCATCTAAATGTAATCATAAAATTTGTGGTATTTTGTGACTAGTTTCTTCTACTTTATATGTTTTTCAGGTCTATGCATGTGGTAGCCTGTATCAGTACTTCATTAATTTTAATAACTAAACAGTATTCCATTTATAAATATACTACATTTCATTTTCCCTTCATTAGTTAATGAACATTTGGGTTGTTTCTGTCTTTTGGTTGTTATAAATATTGCTGCTATGAACATTTTGTACAAGGCTTTTTGTTGACAGATGGTTTCAGTTCTTATGAGTATACACCCAGGGAGTGGAATTGCTGGGTCATGTGCTAACTTTATATTTTACTTACTGAGAAACTGTCAAACTGTTTTGCAAAGTAGATGTACCATTTTATATTTCTTCCAGCAAATGTATAAAGTTTCTAATTTCTCCGCATCTTCATCAACACTTGTTATTATTGTTAATAGCCATTCTAGTGGGAATAAAGTGTATCTCATGGCATTTACCTGATGAGTAATGATGCTGAGGATCTTTTGTTGTGCTTATTGGACTACTTTGTATTTTAGCTCATCTGATAGGTGTGCAGTGATATCTCATTTGTGTTTTTCATTTGCATTTCCTTAGTGGCTAGTGTTGTTGATCATCTTTTTACGTGTATATTTGCCATCTGTATATCCTCTTTTGCTAAAATGTATTTCCATGCCTTTTACTTTCTAATTTAATTTATTTTTACTTTTGAGTTTTGAGAGTGCATTCTAGATACTGGTCCTTTACTTGATATGCAGTTAAAATATTTTCTTCTAGCCTGTAGTTTGTCTTTTATCTTCTTAACAGGGTATTTTGCAGAGCAAAAGTTTTACATTTTGATAAAATTCAGTTTATTGATTTTTTTTATGGATTGTGCTTTTGGTGTCACGTCTAAAAATTCTGACTAGCCCTAGATCCTATGTATTTTCTTCTGTTTTTTTTTCCTCCTAGAAGATTTATAGTTTGTTTTTTTTACATTTAAGTCTTTGATCCATTTTGTGTAACTTTGTTATGAGACATGAAAATTAGGTAGAGGTTTATTACCTATGGAAGCCCTGTTGCTGCAGCATTCCATTTTTGGGATGACAACTTGAATTTTCACCTCTGTTAAAAATTAGGCATATTCATGTGGGTCTATTTCTGTTCCACTAGCCTGTCTCTTCCGGCATTAATTTCACACAATCTTGATTACCGTGACTATATAACTGTTCAAATCAGGAAGAATGTTTCTTCCCAGTTTCTTCTTTTCAAAATTGTTTTAACTGTTTGTTTCTTTACCTTTCTGTATACATTTTAGAATAATCTTGTCTATATCTACAAAATATCTTGCTAGGGTTTTTGTGGGAATTGTCTTAACTCTGTATATTTATTTAGGGAAAATTGACATATTTTTATTTTAAGTATTGCAATCCATAAATTTATGCCTCTCCATCTATTTAGATTTTTTCCTAATATGTTTTCATCATCATTGTGTAGTTTTCAGCATACAGATCCTCTCTATGTTTTGTTAGATTTATACCTAAGTATTTTAGCCTTTTGGCCAAATGTTAATTGTAAATGGTATTGCATTTTCAATTTTGTTGTTCATACGGTCACTGCTAATATTTAGAGGTACATTTTATTTTATGTTGATCTTGTGTCCTGAGACCTTGCTGAATTCACTTATTAGTTCTTGGAATGCTTTGTAGGCACCTTGGGATTTTCTACATAGATAAGTATATCATCTGCTAATTTAAGGGATACTGTTATATTTTATTTTCCAATTTGTATACTGTTTATCTTGCCTTATTGCACTGTCTGGAATTACTGGAACTATTTCAATTAGTAGTAGTAAGAGCATATATCCTTGCCTTGTTCCCAATTGTAGGGAGAAAACTTTCAGCTTTTCACCATCAAGTACAATGCTAGCTGTAGGCATTTTGTAGATTTTCTTTATCAAGTTGTGGAAGTTCCTATGTATTCCTGGTTTTCAGATAGTTTTTATCATGTACATGTGTTGAATTTTAGTAAGTGCTTTTTTTGCACTGAATGATATATATACTTTGTCTTATTTTGCTTCACTTTATTGCCATTTGCAAGTATTGCATTGTTTTTTTAACAAATTGAAGGGGTTTTGCAACTCTATGTCAAGCAAGTCTACGGGTGCCATTTTTTCAACAGCATTTGTCACATTTTGGTAATTCTCACATTTTTACCTTTTTCATTGTCATTATATCTATTATGGTGATTTGTGATCAGTGATTTTTGATGCTATATTCTAATTGTTTTGAGGTACCACAAACCGTGCCCATATAAGAGGGCAAACTAAATCAATAAATGTTTGTATTCTCAAGATCAGGAGATTGAGACCGTCCTAGCCACAGCATGGTGGCACATGCCTGTAATCCTAGCTACTCAGGAGGCTGAGGCAGGAGAATCACTTGAATCTGGGAAGCAGAGGTTGTAGTGAGCCATGATTGTGCCACTGCACTCCAGGCTGGGCGACAGAGCAAGACTCCTTCTCAAAAAACATAAATCAAATTAAAAAAAATTAAAAACACTAAATAAATATGTGTGTTCTGATTACTCCATGGACTGACCATTAACCCAATTCTCCTCCCGTTTCCTGCCTCTCTCCTTCTCCTCTTGTCTCCCTATTTTCTGAGACACAATGGCCTCTAAGTGTTCAAGTGAAAGGAAGAGTAGCATATCTCTCATTTTAGATCAAAAGCCAGAAGATATTACACTTAGTGAAGAGGGCATTTTGAAAGCCAAGGTAGTCTAAAAGCATGATGCTTGCACAAAACAATCAAGTTGTGTAAAGGAAAAGTTCTTAAATTCAAAGTGCTACTCCAGTAAACACATAAATGACATGACAGTAAAACAGTCTTATTGATGATAGGAAGAAACTTTTAGTGGTCTAGACAGAAGATCAAAGAAGCCATAAAATTCCCTTAAGTCATACCCTAATTCAGAGCAACCCCCAACTGTCTTCAATTATATGAGGGCTGAGATTGGTGAAGAAGCTGCAGAATGAAAATTGGAAGCTACCTGAAATTGGTTCATGAGATTTAAGGAATCGAGCTGTCTCCATAACATAAAAATACAAGGTGAAGCAGCAAGTACTGATGGAAAAGCTGCAGCAAGTACTTCACAAGAACTAGCTAAGATAGGTGAGGAAGGTGGTTACAATAGACAACAGATTTTGAATGTAGATAAAACACCGTTCTATTGGAAGGAGCAGACATCTGGAAGTCAATGTCCGGCTTCAAAGCTCAGGCTGACTCTTTTGTTAGGGGCTAATGCAGATGGTGATTTTAAGTTGAAGCCAATGCTCATTTATCATTTTAAAATCCTAGGAACATTAAAAATAATGCATAATCTACTCAGTCTAAGCTCTATAGATGGAACTACAAAGCTTGGATGACAGCACACCTGTTTACAGCAAGGTTTACTGAGTATTTTAAGCCTACTGTTGAGACCTACTGCTAAGAAGGACTCCTCTTAAAATAGTACTGCTTATTGACAATGCACCTAGTCACCCAAGAGCTCTGATAGAGATGTACAAGGAGATTAATGTGTTTTTCAGGCTTGATAACAGAATATCCCTTCTTCAGCCTGTGGATCAATGAATAATTTTGACTTTCAAGTCTTATTCAAGAAATACATTTTATAAGGCTCTAGCTGCCAGAGATTCCTCAGATGGATCTCAGAAAAATAAATTGAAAACCTTCTGAGAATGATTCACTGTTAGAGATGCCATTAAGGACATTTGTACTTCAGGGGAGGAAGTCAAAACATCGACATTAAGAGTAATTTCGAATATGTTTATTCTAACCCTTATGGATGACATTGAGGGGTTAAGCGCTTCTGTGGAGGAAGCCACTGCTGATGTGATGGAGACAGCAAGACAACTAGAATTATAAGTGGACCCTGACAGTGTGACTGAATGGCTGCAATTTTGTGTTAAAACTATAACGGATGAAGAGTTACTTCTTATGGCTGAGCAAAGAGAGTGGTTTATTGAGATGAATCTACTCCTGGCGAACATGCTGTGAACCTTCTTTAAATGACAACAAAAGACTTAGAATATTACATAAATCTAATTGGTTAAGTAGTGGCAACATTTGAGAGGATTGACTTCAGTTTTGAGAGAAGTTCTACTGTGGGTAAAATGCTATTAGACCAGGTGTGTTGGCTCATGCCTGCAATCCCAGAAATTTGGGAAGCCAAGGTGGGAGTATCACTAGAGGCTAGGAGTTTGAGGTTGCAGTGAGCCATGATTACACCACTGCACCCCAGCCTGGGTGACAGAATAAGACCTTGTCTTTAAAAAAAAAAAAGGTGCTATTGAACAGCATTGCATGCTACAGAGAAATCTTGCATGAGATTTCATTGATTTGGTGTTGTCTTATTTTAAGAAAACACCACAGCACTCCAACCTTCAGGAACCACCACCCTGATCAGTCAGCAGCCATCAACATTGAGGAAAGACCCTCCACTAGCAAAAACATTCCAACTCAATGAAGGCTCAGATAGCATTTTTAACAATGAAGTATTTTTAAATTAAGGTATGTACATTTCTTTAGATATAATACTATTGCACACTTAAGAGACTGAAGTGTAGTATAAACATAACTTTTATATGCACCAGGAAACTGAAAAATTTAACTGTCTCACTTTATTGCTGTGGAACTGAAGCCTCAATCTTTAAGATCTGACTATATATATTTTTTCATCTTTAGCCTGGTAATATCATGAAGCACATTGATTTCTTTATGTTTGAATATTAAGCAAGTCTTATACCACTAGAGTGAATCCCATTTGGTCATGATACATATTAAAATTTTCTGCCAAATTTTATTTGCTAGTAGTGTGTTAAATATTTTTCTATTTATGTTCATGAGGGATATTAGTCTGCAGTTTTTTCTACCTTTTTTTCTATATTTGATATCAGTGAGATTGTAGCTTTATAAAATGAATTGGAAAGAGTTTTTACATTCTGGAAAATACTATGAAGAATTGGTTTTAATTATTTAAATACTTAGGAGACTTATTTGTTGAAACCATCTGTGATTAGAGATTCCTTTTTGGGAGTTTGAAAATTATGAATTCAATTTTCTCTAGAGTTCTAGAGCTATTTTAGTTATATATTCCATATTGAATTGATTGTGTGAGTTTGTGCTTTAAAAAAAAAAACAGTTTATTTTACCTAAGTTGTCAGATTTGTGTGTGAAGAGCTCATCATAGTAATACCATATTGTTCTTTTCATGTCTGCAGAGTTTATAGTCACATCCTCTGTTGTTTCATTCTTAATACTAATAAGTTGTGTTTTTATTTTTTCCTTTTGTCCAACTTGATTGAGACTTACTAATTTTGCTGATTTTTCATAGAACCAGATATTTGTTTCATTGATTTGTTCTCTACTGTTAATACAATTTCAAGTTTATTGATTTATCTGATTATATTTACTGTTTCTTTTTTTTCACTTGCTTTGGGATTAAGTTCTGTTTCTAGATTCTTGAGGTGGGATCTCAGATTATGGACTTTTTAATTTTATATATATATAATTATTGCAAGACTTGTGATTTTGGTAGTGATTTCTGTGGTTTTTGTGTACCATTCACCTGAGCTGGATACACTATACCCAGTGTGTAGTATTTTTTTTTTTTTTTTTTTTTTTTGAGAGAGTCTTTTTCTGTTGCCAGGCACCAGGCTGGAGTGCAGTGGCATAATCACGGCTCACTGCAACCTCTGCCTCCCCGGTTCAAGCAATTTTCCTACCTCAGCCTCCCAAGTAGCTGGGACTACAGGCGTGCGCCACCACGCCCAGCTAATTTTTGTATTTTTAGTAGAGACGAGGTTTCACCATGTTGGCCAGGATGGTCTCAATCTCTTGACCTCGTGATACCCCTGCCTCAGCCTCCCAAAGTGCTGTGATTACAAGTGTCAGCCACTGCACCCGGCCACTGTGTGTCGTCTTTTATCCCTCACCACCCCCCACCCTTTTTCCCAAGTCTTCAAAGTCCAATGTATCATTCTTATGCTATTACATCTTTATAGCTTAGCTTCCACATATGAGTAAAAACATAACGATATTTGGTTTTTCATTCCTGAGTTACTTCACTTAGAATAATTGTCTCCACTTCCATGCAGGTTGCTACAAATGCAACTGTTTCATTTTTTTTGCTGAGTAATATTCCATGGTATATATTTGCCACATTTTCTTTATCCCCTCATTGATCGATGGGCATTTGGGCTGGTTTTATATTTTTGCAATTGCAAATTTTGCTGCCATAAACATGCATGTGTAAATATATTTTTTGTATAATGCCTTGTTTTCCTCTGGGTAGATACCTAATAGTGGGATTCCTGAATCAAACAGTAGGTCTACTTTTAGTTCTTTAAGGAATCTCTTCACTATTTTCCATAGTGATTGTACCAGTTTACATTCCCACCCGCAATATAAAAGTGTTCCCTTTTCACTGCATCCATGCCAACATCTATTTTTTTTTTAATTTTTTGATTATGGTCATTCCCGCAGGAGTGAGGTGGTATCACATTGTGATTTCAATTTGGATCATTAGTGGTGTTGAGCATTTTTCCATATGCTTGTTGGCCATTTGTATATCTTCTTTTGAGAATTGTCTCTTCATGCCCTCTGCCTACTTTTTTGTTGAGATTGTTATTCTTGCTGATTTGAGTTCCTTTTAGATTCTTGATATTAGTCCTTTTTCAGATGTATCAATTGTGAAGATTTTGTCCCACTCTGTGGGTTATCTGTTAGTTCTGCTGATTATTTCTTTTACTGTGCAGAAGTTTTTTGTTTAAGTGAGTCCCATCTATTTTTGTTGTTGTTGTTGTTGTTGCATATTGTTTTAGGTTCTTGGTCATGAAATCTTTGCTTAAGCCGATTTCTAGAAGGGTTTATCTGATGTTATCTTCTACAATCTTTATGACTTCAGGTCTTAGATTTAAGTCTTTGATCGATCTTGAGTTGATTTTTGTATGAAGCGAGAGATGGGGACCGATTCTCATTTTTTAACATATAGCTTGCCAATTGTCTCAGCACCATTTGTTGAATAGGGTGTCTTTCTTCACTTTATGTTTTTGTTTGATTTGTTGAAGATCAGTTGGATGTAAGTATTTGGGGTTATTTCAGTTGGATGTAAGTATTTGGGTTTATTTCTGGGTTTTTTATTCTGTGCTGTTGGTCTATGTGCCCTTTTTTTTTTTTTTTTTTTTTTGCTACCCCTCCCCAATCCCCCCACCCTCTGCTATTCCACCCCTAGTCCCCCACCCCCTAGGTCCCGGTGTGTGATGTTCCCCTCCCTGTGTCCATGTGCTCTCATTGTTCAACAACCACTTATGAATTAGAACATGTGGTGTTTGGTTTTCAGTTCTTGTGTCTGTTTACTGAGAAGGATGGTTTCCAGTTTCATCCATGTCCCTGTAAAGGACATGAACTCATTATTTCTTATGGCTGCATAGTATTCCATGGTGTATATATGCCACATTTTCTTTATACAGTCTATTATTGATGGGCATTTGGGTTGGCTGTAAGTCTTTGCTGTTGTGAACAGTGCTGCTATAAACATACATGTGCATGTGTCTATTATAAACCATTATAATAGAATGGTTTATAATCCTTTGGGTATATAGCCAGTAATGGGATTGCTGGGTCAAATGGTATTTCTATTTTTAGATCCTTAAGGAATCATCACACTGTCTTCCACAATGTTTAAATTAATTTATGTGCCTATTTTTATACTAGCACTATCCTGTTTTGTGACTGTGGCCTTATAGTATAGTTTGAAGTTGGATAATATGTTGCCTCCAGTTTGATTGTTTTTGCTTAGTGTTGCTTTGGCTATAGTTCTGTGTTGAATGATGATGATATTTTGATTGGAGTTGCATTGAATTAATAGAATGCTTTTGGCAATATGGTCATTTTCACAATATTGATTGTACCAATCAATGAACATAGGATATTTTTATTTGTTGTGTCATCTATGATTTCTTTCAGCAGCATAGTATAGTTATCCTGGTAGAGTTCTTTCATGTTCTTGGTTAGGCATATTCCTAAATATATATATTTTTTGCAACTATTGGGAAAGGGGTTGAGTTCTAGGTTTGATTTTTAGCTTCTTCGCTGTTGGTGTATAGCAGAGCTATTGATTTGTGTAAATTAATTTTTTATCCTGAATATTTGCTGAATTCATTCACCAGTTCTAGGAGCTTTTTGGATGAGTCTTTAGGGTTTTCTAGGTATATGATTATATCATCAGCAAGCAGTGATAGTTTGACTTCCTTTTTGCTGATTTGGATCCCCTTTATTTCTTTCTCTTGTCTGATTTCTCTGTCTAGACTTCCACTAGTATGTTGAATAGAAGGTAAAAGTGTGTGTCATGTCTTGTTCCAGTTTTCAGTGGGAATCCTATCAGCTTTTTCCTGTTTAGCATAATGCTGACTGTGGGGTTGTCATAGATGACTTTTATTACTTTAAGGTATGTCCATTCTATGCCAATTTTGCTGTAAATTTTTATTGTAAATGGATGCTGGATTTTTAAAAATACTTTGTGTCTATTGAGAGGATCATGTGATTTCTGGTTTTAATTCTAGTTATGTGGTGTATCACATTTATTGACTTATATATGTTAAACCATCCATGCATCCCTTGTATGAAACCCACTTGAATATGGTAGATTATCTTTTTCATATGCTGTTGGATTCAGCTCACTAGTATTTTGTTGATGATTCTGCGTCTGTGTTCATCAGGGATATTAGTCTGTGGTTTTATTTTTTTATTATGTTCTTTCCTGGTTTTGATATTAAGGTGATACTGGCTTCCTAGAATAATTTGGGGAGGATTCCCTCTTTTTCTATGTTTTGGAATAGTGTCAATAGGATTATCGTTTCTTTTTTTTTTTTCCCATTTATTTATTTTATTGCATTTTAGGTTTTGGGGTACATGTGAAGAACATGCAAAATTGTTGCATAGGAACACACGTGGCAGTGTGATTTGCTGCCTTCCTCCCCATCACCTACATCTGGCATTTCTCCCCTTGCTATCTCTCCCCAGCTTCCCACCCCCCACCGTCCCTCCCCTATTTACCCCCAACTGACCCCAGTGTGTAGTGCTCCCCTCCCTGTGTCCATGTGTTCTCATTGTTCAACACCCGCCTATGAGTGAGAACATGCGGTGTTTGATCTTCTGCTCTTCTGTCAGTTTGCTGAGAATGATGGTTTCCAGGTTCATCCATGTCCCTACAAAGGACCCAAACTCATCGTTTTTGATGGCTGCATAATATTCCATGGTGTATATGTGCCACATTTTCCCTATCCAGTCTATGGTCGATGGGCATTTGGGTTGGTTCCAGGTCTTTGCTATTGTAAACAGTGCTGCAATGAACATTCGTGTACACGTGTCCTTATAGTAGAACGATTTGTAATCCTTTGGATATATACCCAGTAATGGGATTGCTGGGTCAAATGGAATTTCTATTTCTATGTCCTTGAGGAATCGCCACACTGTCTTCCACAATGGTTGCACTAATTTACACTCCCACCAACAGTGTAAAAGTGTTCCTATTTCTCCACATCCTCTCCAGCATCTATTGTCTCCAGATTTTTTAATGATCGCCATTCTAACCGGCGTGAGATGGTATCTCAGTGTAGTTTTGATTTGCATTTCTCTGATGACCATTAATGATGAGCATTTTTTCATATGTTTGTTGGCCTCACGTATGTCTTCTTTTGAGAAGTGTCTGTTCATATCCTTTGCCCACTTTTGAATGGGCTTGTTAGTTTTTTTCTCGTAAATCTGCTTTAGTTCTTTGTAAATTTTGGATATCAGCCCTTTGTCAGATGGGTAAACTGCGAAAATTTTTTCCCAATCTCTTGGTTGCCGATTCAGTCTAATGATTGTTTCTTTTGCTGTGCAGAAGCTGTGGAGTTTGATTAGGTCCCATTTGTCTATTTTGGCTTTTGTTGTCAATGCTTTTGGCGTTTTGGTCATGAAGTCCTTGCCTACACCTACGTCCTGAATGGTTTTGCCTAGATTTTCTTCTAGGGTTTTTATGGTGTTAGGTCTTATGTTTAAGTCTTTAATCCATCTGGAGTTAATTTTAGTGTAAGGTGTCAGGAAGGGGTCCAGTTTCTGCTTTCTGCACATGGCTAGCCAACTTTCCCAACACCATTTATTGAACAGGGAATCCTTTCCCCATTGCTTGTTTTTGTCTCGTTTGTCAAAGATCAGATGGTTGTAGAAAGGTTGTGTTGCCTCCGAGACCTCTGCTCTGTTCCATTGGTCTATATCTCTGTTTTGGTACCAGAACCATGCTGTTTTGATTACTGTAGCCTTGTAGTATAGTTTGAAGTCTGGTAGTCTGATGCCCCCCGCTTTGTTCTTTTTGCTTAGAATTGACTTGGCTATGCGGGCTCTCTTTTGGTTCCATATGAAGTTTAAGGTGGTTTTTTCCAGTTCTGCAAAGAAGGTCATTGGTAGCTTGATGGGGATAGCATTCTTCTCAGCACCACATCACACCTACTCTAAAATTGACCACATAATTGGGAGTATATCACTCCTCAGCAAATGCAAAAGAACGGAAATCGTAACAAACAGTCTCTCAGACCACAGTGCAATCAAGTTAGAACTCAGAATTCAAAAACTAACTCAGAACCGCACAGCTTCATGGAAACTGAACAACTTGCTCTTGAATATTGACTGGATAAACAATGAAATGAAGGCAGAAATAAAGATGTTCTTCGAAACCAATGAGAATGAAGACACAACATACCAGAATCTCTGGGACACATTTAAAGCAGTCTCTAGAGGAAAATATATAGCAATAAGTGCCCACATGAGAAACAAGGAGAGATCAAAAATTGACACCCTATCGTCAAAACTGAAAGAGCTAGAGGAGCAAGATCAAAAAAACTCAAAGTCTAGCAGAAGACAAGAAATAGCTAAGATCAGAGCAGAACTGAAGGAGATAGAGACACAAAAAACCCTTCAAAAAATCAATAAATCCAGGAGCTGGTTTTTTGAAAAGATCAACAAAATAGACAGACCACTAGCCAGATTAATAAAAAAGAAAAGAGAGAATAACCAAATTGATGCAATAAAAAACGATAAAGGGGATATCACCACAGATTCCACAGAAATTCAAACCATCATCAGAGATTATTACAAACAACTCTATGCACACAAACTAATAAACCTGGAAGAAATGGATAAATTCCTGGACACTTGCCTCCTGCCAAGCCTAAACCAGGAAGAAGCCGAAACCCTGAACAGACCCATAACAAGGTCTGAAGTTGAGGCAGCAATTAAGAGCTTACCACCCAAAAAAAGCCCAGGTCCAGATGGGTTCACAGCTGAATTCTACCAGACATACAAAGAGGAGCTGGTACCATTTCTTCTGAAACTATTCCAAACAATACAAAAAGAGGGAATTCTTCCCAAATCATTTTATGAGACCAACATCATCCTGATTCCAAAACCCGGCAGAGACTCAACAAGAAAAGAAAACTACAGGCCAATATCTATGATGAACATAGATGCAAAAATCTTCAATAAAATACTGACAAGCCGATTGCAACAGCACATCAAAAAGCTTATCCACCATGATCAAGTAGGCTTCATCCCGGGGATGCAAGGCTGGTTCAACATACGCAAGTCTATAAACGTAATTCACCACATAAACAGAACCAAAGACAAAAACCACATGATTATCTCAATTGATGCAGAGAAGGCCTTTGACAAAATTCAACAGCCCTTTATGCTAAAAACACTCAATAAGCTAGGTATCAATGGAACGTATCTCAAAATAATAAAAGCTATTTATGACAAACCAACAGCCAATATCATCCTGAATGGGCAAAACCTGGAAGCATTCCCCTTGAAATGTGGCACCAGACAAGGATGCCCGCTCTCACCACTGCTATTCAATATAGTATTAGAAGTTCTAGCCAGAGCAATCAGGCAAGAAAAAGAAATAAAGGGCATTCAAATAGGAAAGGAGGAAGTCAAATTGTCTCTATTTGCAGACGACATGATTGTATATCTAGAAGACCCCATCGTCTCAGCCCCAAACCTCCTGAAACTGATAAGCAAGTTCAGCAAAGTCTCAGGATACAAAATCAATGTGCAAAAATCACATGCATTCCTATACACCAGTAACAGACTTAAAGAGAGCCAAATCAGGAACAAACTTCCATTCACAATTGCCACAAAGAGAATAAAATACCTAGGAATACAACTAACAAGGAATGTAAAGGACCTCTTCAAGGAGAACTACAAGCCACTGCTCAACGAAATAAGAGAGGACACAAACAGATGGAGAAACATCCCATGTTCATGGTTAGGAAGAATCAATATCGTGAAAATGGCCATACTGCCCAAAGTAATTTACAGAATCATTTCTTCATTGAACTCAGAATTCAGCTATCAATTTGTCTGGTCCTGAATTTTTTTTGTTGGCATTTAAAAAACTATCATTTTAATCTTGCTACTAGTTATTGGCCTGTTTAGAGATTCTATATCTTCTTGGTTTAATCTAGGAGGGTTGTATATTTTCAGGAATTTTTCCATATCCTCTATGTTTCCTAGTATATGCATGTAAAGGTGTTCATAGTAGCCCTGAATAATATTTTGTGTTTTTGTGGTATTGTTATCTCCCATTTCATTTCTTGTTGAGCTTATTTGGACCTTCTCTTTTCTTTTTTGAGTTAACCTCACTAATGGTCTATCAATTTTATTTATCTTATCAAAGAACCTTTCGTTTCATTTATTTTAGTAATTTTTTTGTTACAATTTTATTTAGTTCTTCTGTGATCATTGTTTTTCTTCTGCTGCTAGCTTTGGGTTTGGATTTTTGTTTCTCCAATTTTTTGAGGTTTACTTTAGATTGTCTATTTGTACTCTTTTAGACTTTTTGATGTAGACATTTAATGCTATGAACTTTCCTCATAGCTCTGCTTTTGCTGTAACCCAGAGGTTTGGAAAAGTTGTGTCACCATTATAATTCAGTTCAAAGAAGTTTTTAATTTTCATGTTGATTTCATTGTTAACCCAACGATTGTTCAGGAGCAAGTTATTTAATTTCCATGTAGTTGCATGGTTTTGAAGTTTCCTTTTGGAGATGGTTTCCAATTTTATTCCACTGTTGTCTGAGAGAGTTCTTGATATAATTTTGATTTTATTAATGTAGTGAGTCTTGTTTATGTCCTATCATTCGTTATATCTTGGAGAATGTTCCATGTGCTGATGAATAGAATGTAAATTCTGCAGTTTTGAGGTAGAATGTTCTGTAATTATCTGTTAAGTCCATTTGTTGTAGGGTACAGTTTAAATACATTGTGGTTTTTTTTGTTGATTTGCTGTGTTGATGACCTGTCTAGTGCTGTCAGTGGAGTATTGACGTTTCCCACTGTTATTGTGCTGCCATCTATCTCATTTCTTAGGTTTAGTAGTAATTGTTTTATAAATTTGGGAGCTTCAGTGTTAAATACCTATATATTTAGAATTTTCCTGTTGGACTAGACGTTTGTATCATTATATAATTTCCTTCTTTGTCTTAAACTGCTGTTGCTTTAAAGTTTGTTTTGTGTGATATAAGAATAGATACACCTGCTCATTTTTGATGTCCAGTTGCATGGAATATTTTTTTCCATTCCTTTACCTTCTCTGTGTGAATTCTTATGTGTTAGATGAGTTTTCTGAAAAGAGCAGAAACTTCGCTGGTGAATTTTAATCTATGCTGCCATTCTGTATCATTTAAGTGGAGCATTTAGGTCATTTACATTCAATGTTAATATTGAGATGTGAGGTTCTCATAGCTATTCATTGTGCTGTTTGTTGCCTGAATACCTTTTATTAATTATGATATTATTATATAGATCCTGTGAGACTTATCTTTAAGTAGGTTCTATTTTGGTGTATTTTGATAATTTATTTCAAGACTTAGAGTTTCTTTTAGCAGTTCTTGTAGTTCTGGCTTGGTAGTGGCATATTCTCTCAACATTTTTTGTGTCTGGAAAATACTGTATCTTTTCTTTATTTGTGAGGTTTGGTTTGGCTGGATATCAAATTCTTGCTTGATCATTGTTTTATTTTAGGAGAATAAAGATACGAACCAAATCTTTTCTAGTTTGTACAATTTCTGCTGAGAAATCTGCTACTAATCTGATAGTTTTTTTTTTTTATTTTACTTTAAGTTCTGAGGTACATGTGCAGAACATGCAGGTTTGTTACATTGATTGGTACACACAGATTTGTTACATTGGTGCCATGGTGGTTGGCTGCATACATCACCCTGTCATCTACATTATGTATTTCTCCTAATGCTGTCACTTTTTAAGCCCCCCAACTCCCAACAGGCCCCTGTGTGTGATGTTCCCTTCCCTGTATCCATGTGTTCTCATTATTCAACTCCCACTTATGAGTGAGAACATGTGGTGTTTTGTTTTCTGTTCTTGTGTTGGTTTTCTGAGAATGATGGTTTCCAGCTTTATCCATGTCCCTGCAAAGGACATGAACTCATCCTTTTTTATAGCTGCATAGTATTCTATGGTGTATATGTGCCACATTTTCTTTATCCAGTCTATCATTGATGGGCATTTGGGTTGGCTCCAAGCCTTTGCTATTGTGAACAGTGCCACAATAAACATACGTGTGCATGTGTCTTTATAACAGAGTGACTTATAATCCTTTTCATATACACCCAGTAATGGGATTGCTGGGTCAAATGGTATTTCTGATTTTAGATCCTTGAGGAATCGTCACACTGTCTTCCACAATGGTTGAATTAATTTACACTCCCACCAACAGTGTAAAAGCATTTCTATTATTCCGCATCCTCCCCAGTATCTGTTGTCTCCTGACTTCTTAATGATCACCATTCTAACTGGTGTGAGCTGTTATCTTACTGTGGTTTTGATTTGTATTTCTTAATGACCAGTGATGATGAACTTTTTTCATGTTTGTTGGCTGCATAAATATCTTCTTTTGAAAAGCGTCTGTTCATATCATTTGCCCACTTTTTAATGGGTTATTAGTTTTTTTCTTCTAAATTTATGTTCTTTGTAGATTCTGGATATTAACCCTTTGTCAGATGGATAGATTGCAAAAATTTTTTCCCATTTTATAGGTTTTCTGTTCACTCTTATTATAGTTCTTTAGTTTAATTAGAACCATTTGCCAATTTTTACTTTTGTTGCCATTGATTTTGGTGTTTTATTCATGAAGTCTTTTTCCACGCCTGTGTACTGAATGGTATTGCCTAAGTTTTCTTATACGGTTTTTATGGTTTTAGGATATAAGTTTAAGTCTTTAATTCATCGAGTTAATTTTTGTATAAGGTGTAAGAAAGGGGTCCAGTTTCAGTTTTTTGATATGGCTAGCCAGTTTTTCTAACACCATTTATTTAATAGGGAATCTTTTCCCCATTGCTTGTCTTTAATCAGGTCTGTTAAAGATCATGTGGCTATAGATGTGGGTTGTTATTTCAGAGGCCTCTATTCTGTTCCATTGGTCTATATATCTGTTTTGGTACCAGTACCATGCTGTTTTGGCTACTGTAGCCTTGTAGCATAGTTGGAAGTCAGGTAGTTTGATGCCTCTAGCTTTTTTCTTTTTGCTTAGGATTGTCTTGGCTATGCAGGCTTTTTGTTTGTTCGTTTCATATAAAATTAAAAGTAGTTTTGTTTTTAATTCTGTGAAGAAAGTCAATGGTAACTTAATGGAGATAGCATTGAATCTATAAATTACTTTGGGCAGTATGACCATTTTCATAATATTGATTCTTCCTGTCCATGATCATGGAATATTTTTGCATTCGTTTGTGTCCTCTCTCATTTCCTTAGCAGTGGTTTGTGGTTCTCCTTGAAGAGGTCCTTTACTTCTGTTGTCAGTTGTATTCCTAGGTATTTATTTCTCTTTGTAGCAATTGTGAATGGGAGTTCACTCATTATTTTGCTCTCTTTTTGTCTGTTTTTGATGTATAGGAATGCTTGTGATTTTTGAACATTGATTTTGTATCCTGAGACGTTGCTGAAGTTGGTTAACAGCTTTAGGAAATTTTGGACTGAGACCATGGGGTTTTCTAAATGTGCAATCTTGTCATCTGCAAACAGAGACAATTTGACTTCCTTTTTATTTCTTTCTCTTTCCTGATTGCCATGGCCAGAACTTCCAATACTATATTAAATATCAGAGTGGTAAGAGAGGGCATTCTTCTCTTGTGCTGGTTTTTAGAGGGAATGCTTCCAGTTTTTGCTCTTTCAATATGATATTAGCTATGGGTTTGTCATAAATAGCCCTTATTATTTTGAGATATGTTCCATCAATACCTAGTTTATTGAGAATTTTGTCATAAAGGTGTATTAAATTTTGTTGAAGGCCTTTTATGCATCTGAGATAATCATGTGGTTATTGTGATTTGTTCTGTTTATGTGATGGATTACGTTTATTGATTTGCATATGTTGAACCGGCCTTGTATCCCAGGGATGAAGCTGACTTAATTGTAGTGTATAAGCTTTTTGATGTGCTGCTGGATTTGGTTTGCCAGTATTTTATTGAGGACTTTTTTGTCAATGTTCATCAGGGATATTGTCCTGAAATTTTCTTTTGTTGTTGTATCTCTGCCAGGTTTTTGTATCAGGATGATGCTGGCATCATAAAATGAGTTATGGAGGATTTTTTATTTTTTCTGTTGCTTGTACTAGTTTCAGAAGGAATAGTATCAGCTCCTTTTTGTACCCCGGTAGTATTCAACTCTGAATCTGTCTGGTCCTGGACTTTTTGGGGTTGGTAGGCTATTAATTACTGCCTCAATTTCAGAACTTGTTAGCAGGCTTTTTAAAATTCTACTTTAAGTTCTGGGATACATGTGCTGAACATTCTGGTTTGTTACATAGGTATACGTGTGCCTTGGTGTTTTGCTGCACCTATTGATTCATTTTCTAAGCTTTCTCCTCTCACCCCCCACCCCACAACCAGGCCCTGGTGTGTGTTGTTTCTTTTTCTGTGTCCATGTATCCTCATTGTTTAACTCCCACTTATGAGAGAGAACATGCAGTGTTTGGTTTTCTGTTTCTGTGTTAGTTTGTTGAGGATGATGGCTTCCAGCTTCATCCATGTCTGTGCAAAAGACATTGTCTCCTTGCTTTTTATGTCTACATAGTCTGAATATTTTAGTTTTGGTAAATGTGATTAGTAATTATAGAACCACACAGGCTTTTCTATTTTTTAGATCCAGTGCTGTTTGTCTTACCTTCCTTCTTTCCCTTTCTTCTTTGCAGATGAGATTTGGCTTAATTGGTTTTACTAATGAAACCTATTACTACTCTTTCTCCCTTTCATCATTCTAGTCTTTATAAATCTGGCTGGAAATTGGCTATCTACTCTCCGTGCATCTTAGTTGTTTTCAATGATAAGCACACAATCACATTTTATTATTGGGTTTTTTAATGATCACTCTGGAGGAGAGACAAATAATTTTAAAATAACGTATAATTATTCATTTGTTCAAGCACTTGTTATTGAATGTTTTTTGACATCAAAATGTAGTCCTTTACTTTATAATTTTATGTTTCTATAAATATGAAAAAAAATTAAATTACGCAATTATTTTTAGTGTTATTTAAATTGATGTATATTACAACCCTATTCTATAATAAACTTTGTTTAAGATTTCTGTTTCTTGTAAAAACAACATCTAACAGACCTACTTTTCAGTAGAATATTTCAAAATGAAGGTTACATTTCTCCTTACAAATACAATCACAAACCCAGAAACAAATTTTTCCGTAGAAAATCTTAATGCAATTTTAAAATTCATAAAAGTACAAATAAAGACTTAAAACATTTGTTTGACTAAAAATATCTTTCACTCAAAAATATGGAGACTTCCTTGTTAATAAAGTTTTTGGAGTAAATCAAGTTTAGGGAAGAAATTGACCAAATGTAGGATATGTTTATTTTGTCAAAATTAACTGTAAGTGACAACATCAAATTGTTATACCCACTAGTAGCAAGAAATAAGTGTGTTTAATGGAAAGAAACCTATGTCTATAAATTTTAAATGTTTGATCATTCAAATTACCAATGAATCTAGCACTTTCCCTTATTCTTTTTTTTTTCTTTTTTTTTTAATTTATTTTATTGCATTTTAGGTTTGGGGGTACATGTGAAGAACATGCAAGATTGTTGCATAGGTACACGAGTGGCAGTGTGATTTGCTGTCTTCCTCCCCATCACCTACATCCGGCATCTCTCCCCTTGCTATCTCTCCCCAACTCCCCAACCCCCACCGTCCCTTCCTTAGTTCCCCCCAACAGACCCCGGTGTGTAGTGCTCCCCTCCCTGTGTTCATATGTTCTCATTGTTCAACACCCGCCTATGAGTGAGAACATGTGTTGTTTGATCTTCTGCTTTTCTGTCCTTAAACGTGTCACTTTAGATGTAAGCTCATAAGTGATAAAATTGTGGTTTTTTCTTCAATTCATCAACAATGAATATCAAGGGCACAATGGCTCTTTCCACAAAGCTTCGCTGCTTGGAAACCTGAAGAGTAGATGGAGAATAATATCCTAGTCTCAACTGGGTGTTTTCTCCATCACTGAGAACCTTCGGATGAATTAATACTCATCTCTTGAGACCTCTGCTCTTCCCAAGATTACTATTTTCTCAATGTTTACTCACAGTAAGTTATTTTCTCAAGCATAAAAAAAATTTAATAAATAAATAAATTATGACCCAATATACTGCAGATTTTATTTTTTGTAACCATTTCAAGAATTATTTCTCTTTCCTTGAAAACCTAATAGTCCACTAATTTCATGAGGCCAGCATCATCCTGATACCAAAACCCGGCAGGCACACAACAAAAAAAGAAAATTTCAGGCCAATATTCCTGATGAACATTGATGCAAAAATTTTCAATAAAATACTAAAAAACTGAATTCAGCAGCACATCAAAAAGCTTATCCACCACAATCAAATCAGCTTCATCCCTGGGATGCAAGTATGGTTCAACATATACACATCAATAAACATAATCTCATAAACAGAATCAATGACAAAACCACATGATTATCTCAATAGATGCAGAAAAAGCCTTCAATAAAATCCACCCCTTTATGCTAAAAACTTTCAAAAAACTAGGTATTGATGAAACGTATCTCAAAATATTAAGAACTATTTATGACAGACTAACAGCCAATATTATACTGAATGGACAAAAGCTAGAGGCATTCCCTTTGAAAAC
The DNA here is from genome assembly GCF_009761245.1 of Sapajus apella. Lineage (NCBI taxonomy): Eukaryota > Metazoa > Chordata > Mammalia > Primates > Cebidae > Sapajus > Sapajus apella. The sequence continues at coordinate 2,275,066 of NW_022437031.1, forward strand.
TGACACCAAGTATGCCCTCTCTAACCACTCCTATTCAACATAGTATTGGAAGTTCTGGCCAGGGCAATCAGGAAAGACAAAGAAATAAATGGTATTCAAATAGGAATAGAGGAAATCAAATTGTCTGTTTGCAGATGACATGATTGTGTATTTAGAAAATATACATCGTCTCAGCCCCAAATCTCTTAAAACTAAGTATGGGTAAAGACTTCTTGAATAACACATGAAAAGCAATGGCAACAAAAGCCAAAATTGACAAATGGGATCTAATTAAACTAAAGAGCTTCTGCACAGCAAAAGCAACTATCATCACAGTGAACAGGCAACCTACAGAATGGAAGAAAATATTTGCAATCTTTCCATCTGACAAAAGGCTAATATCCAGATCTACAAGGAACTTAAATATATTTGCAAGATTAAAACAACCTCATCAAAAAGTGGGTGAAGGATATGAACAGACACTTCTCAAAGGAAGACATTTATGCAGCCAACAAACATGAAAAAATGCTCATCATTACTGGTCATTAGAGAAATGCAAATCAAAACTACAATGAGATATCATGTCACACCAGTTAGAATGGCAATCATTAAAAAATCTGGAGACAACAAATACTGGAGAGGATGTGGAAAAATAGGAACACTTTTACATTGTTGATGGGAGTGTAAATTAGTTCAACCTTTGTGGAAGACAGTGTGGCGATTTCCCAAAGACCTAGAACCAGAAATACCATTTAACCCAGCAATCCAATAACTGGGTGTATACCCAAAGGCTTATAAATTATTCTACTATTAAGACACATGCACACATGTGCTTATTGCAGCTTTATTCACAATGGCAAGGACTTGGAACCAAACCAAATGCCTATCAATGATAGATTGGATAAAGAAAATTTGACACATATACACCGTGAAATACTATGCAGCCGTAAAAAGAATGAGTTCATGTCCCTTGCAGGGACATGGATAAAGCTGGAAACCATCATTCTCAGCAAACTAACACAGGAGCAGAAAACCAAACACAGCATGTTCTCACTTGTAAGTGGGAGTTGAACAATGAGAACACATGGGCAGAAGGAAGGGAACATCACACACCAGGGCCTGTCAGGGTGTGGGTGGCTAGTGCAGGGAAAGCATTAAAAGAAATACCTAATGTAGATGATGGATTGATTGGTGCAGCAAGCCACCGTGGCACATGTATACCTATGTAACAAACTTGCATGTTCTACACATGTATTCCAAAACTTAAAGTATGATTTTTAAAAAGTTGATAATTATTACAAATAAAATTAAAATGACCACTAGCAAAAAATGCAGTCAAACTTTTTTTCATGCAAATGATTATTTTAAAACATATAAAATTGCCTTTAGGCTATGTGGTTAAGGTGTATATGAACTACAATTAAATTTTGTGTTCCATTCCCAAGATATCTCTTTATATGTATGGAAATGTTCTATAATATGAAAACATCTGAAACACTTCTGGTCCCAAACATTTTAGGTAAAGGAGCGTCAACCTGTACTATGATTTACTTAATTTTTTCCTTCTTGTTAGACACTAGGACTGCTCATTTTTTATTTTGCTATTTTAATTAAACCTGTGATAAGCATTGTAGGGCATAAATCTTGGCATTTTCCATTTTTTAAGTTTATTCAAAGGTGTATATTTAAATTTATGTTATCTGTCATTGACTTGCTTAAAGTATTGTTTGAGTTTATACTCTCAACAATAATGTATATATTATATAAGACAATATTTTTCAAATTTTTATCAGGTATTTATAATTCCTATTTTGTGAAGTTTGTGATCTTTGCTCACTTTTTATTTCAATAGATGTTGGGATACAGATTTCTTTTTTATTTCCATGAATTATTTTCTTAGTGGTGCTTTCTGAGATTTTAGTGCACCAGTCATCTGAGCAGCATATACTGTACTTACTATGTAGTCTTTTTTCTCTCACCCTGTCTTAACCTACCCCCTTCGGAGTCCCCAGGGTCCATTATGCCACTCTTAGGCCTTTGTTTCTTTATCGCCTAGCTTCCACTTATATGTGATAACATCCGATATTTGATTTTTTATTCCCAAGTTATTTCACTTAGAATAATGGCCTTCAGCTTCATCCAAGTGGCTGCAAAATACATTATTGTGGGTTTTTTTAATGACTGAGTAGTATTCCATGGTGTGTATGTGTGTGTGTGTGTGTGTGTGTGTATATATATATATATATATATACACACACACATATACACACACACATATATATATGTGTATATATATATATATGTATGTATATACACACAATTTTTTAATCTACTCATTGGTTCATGGACACTTTCGTCAATTCCGTGTTTTTGGAATTGCAAATTGTGCTGCTAAAGAGATGTTTGTGCATTTTTTTTCATATAATGACTTTTTTTTTCCCCTTTGGGTAGACACCCAGTAGTGGGATTGCTGTATTGAATGGTAATTCTACTTTTAGTTTTCTAAGGACTCTCCATATCATTTTATGACTTACATTTCTGATGTTATCTTCTAGAAATTCTATGGTTTCAGGCCTTAGATTTAAGTCTTTGATCCTTGATCCATCTTGAGTCAACTTTTGTATAAGGTGAGGGATGAGCATCCAGTTTTATTCTTCTACAGGTGGCTTGCCAATTATTCCAACATTATTTGTTGAACAGCATGTCCATTTCCTACTTTGTATTTTTGTTTGCCTTTCCAAAGATCAGTTGGCTTTATTTGGCTTTATTTCTGAATTCTGGATTCTGTTCCATTGGTCTGCTTGCTTATTTTTATACCAGTATAAAATGCTGTTTTGGTAACTATGGCCTAGTAGTATAATTTGAAGTCAGGTAATTTGATACCTCTAGATGTGATGTTTTTGCTTAGTCTTGCTTTGGCTATGCAGGCTCTTTTTTGTTGTTTTTGTTCCATATGAATTTTAGGATTTTTTTTTCTGCTACAAAAAATGATTATGGTGGTTTAATATGAATTGCATTAAATTTGTACATTGCTTTGGCCAGTGTGCTCATTTTCACAATATTGCTTCTATCCATCTATGAGCATAGGATGTGTTTACATTTGTGTCATCTATGATTTCTTTCAACAGTAATTTGTAATTTTATTTGTAGCTATCTTTCATCTTCTCAGTTAAGTATCTTACTAGGTATTTTATTTTTGTAACTGTCATAAAAGCGATGGAGTTCTTGATTTGATTGGTCATTGTTGGTCTATAGCTATGGTACTGATATGGTATATTAATTTTATAACCTAAGACCTTACTGAATTCATTTTTCAGATCTAGGAGCTTTGCATGTGTGTCTTTAGGGTTTTTTAGGTATATGATCATATCATTAGTGAATAGTGGCAGCTTGACTTCCTCTTTTCTAATTTGGATGCCCTTTATTTCTTTTTCTATTTTGGTTGTTCTGGCTAGAGCTTCCAGTACTTTGTTGAGTAAAACTGGCAAAATGGGCATTTTTGTTTAGTTCCCATTCTCAGGGGGAATGCTTTCAACTTTTCCCCATTAAATATGATGTTGGTTATGGGTCTGTCATAGTTGCCTTTCATTACTTTCAGGTAAGTCTCTTCTATGCCTTTTTTTGAGGATTTGTATAATAAAGGGATACTGGATTTTATCAAGTGATTTTTCTGTATCTACTGAGATGATCATGTGATTTTTCTTTTTAATTCTGTTCATGTGATATATTACATGTATTGACTTTCATATGTTTAACCATCTCTGTATCCCTGGGATAAAACCGACTTGATCATGGTGTATTATCTTTATGATATGCTGTTAGCTTTTGTTAGCTAGTATTTTGTTGAAAATTTTTGCATTTGTATTTTTCAGGGATATTAGTCTGTGGTTTTGTTGTTGTTGTTATGTCCTTTCCTGGTTTGGATATTAAGATAATACTGGATTTATAGAATGATTTAGCGAGCATACCCTCTTTCTTCATCTTTTGGAATAGTTTCAGTAAGATTGGTACCCACTCATCTTTGAAGGTCTTGCAAAATTCAGCTGTGATTCCATCTGGTCCCGGAGTTATTTCATTGTCTTTTTTTTTTTTATGATTCAATGTTGTTATTTGTTATTGGTCTGTTCAATGTTTCTATTTTCTCCTGGTTTAATCTAGGATGGCTGTATGTTTCTAGGAATTTATCCATTTTCTCTAGATTTTCTAGTTTTTTTTTTTATGTAAAGGTGTTCATAGTAGCCTTGAATATTTTTTTTTGTATTTCTTTAGTATTAGTTGTAATATATCTACCTTTATTTTTAATTTAGCTTATTTGCAGCTTATCTTTTCTTTATCTTTTGAATGGTCTATCAATTGTATTTATCTTTTCAAAGAATCAGATTTTCTTTTGTTTACTTTTGTATTTTGTGTTTTTCAGTTTCACTTAGTTCACTTCTAATCTTAACTATTTATTTTCTTCTTTTACATTTGAATTTGGTGTGTACATGTTTCTCTAGCTCCTTGAAGTGTGACCTGAGATTGTTCCTTTCTGCTCTTTCAGACTTTTTGATGTAGGCATTTAATGTTATGGCCTTTCCTCTTAGCACCACCTTTTGCTGTATCCCAGAGGTTTTGATAAGTTGTTTCACTATTATCATTCATTTCAAATAATTTTTAAATTTACATTTCAATTTCATTTTTAACCCCCCCCAAAAAAAAATCACTCAAGAGTGGATTATCTAATTTCCATGAATTTGTATAGTTTTAAGGTTTCCTTTTGGAATTGATTTCTAGTTCAATTCTACTATGGTCTGCAAAGATACTTGAAATGATTTTGATTTTCTTAAATTTATTGAGACTTGGTTTTGGGCCTATTATATTGTGTATCTTGGAGAATGTTTTATATGCTTATGAGGAGAATGTATATTCTGTTTTGGGGAATAATGTTCTATAAATATCTAAGTCGCTTTTTTCCAGGGTATAGGTGAAGTTCACCCTTCTAGACTTATATTTTAAGTCCAGAAAGTTTCTATGTCTTGATGACCTGTCTAGTGCTGTCAGTGGTGCTGAAGTTCCCCAGTATTATTTTGTAACTATCTTTCTCTTTTCTTAAGTCTACTAGTAATTGTTCTATAAATCTAAAAGTGCCAGTGTTGGTTGCATATTTAACTATGAAAATATATATAGGTATTTATGATTGTAATATCTTCTTGTTATACTTTTTTTATTATGTAATGTCCTTATTTGTATTTTTCTTTGTTTGTTTTACTGTTGTTGCTTTAAAGTCTATTTCGTCTGATATAAGAATAGCTACTTCTGCTTGCTTTTTCTTTTTATTTGTGTATAACATATTTTTTTTTTCACTTTTTTACCTTGAGTTTATGGGGGTCTTTATGAGTTGGGTGAGTCTCTTGGTTGGTGGTTTTTTATCCATTCTGCTATTCTGTATTTTTTAAGAGCAGCATTTAATCAATTTACTTTTAATGTTAATTTTGAGATCTGAGGTACTGCTTGATTCATTACATTAGTTGTTACCCACATACTTTTTTTAAAAAATTGTTTATATGATTTGCATCTGTGTCCCTGCTAAATCTCATGTCAAATTGCAATTTCCAATGTTGGAGGTGGAGCATGGTGGGAGTTGGTTGAATCATTAGGGTGGATTTCCCCTTTGGTGCTATTCCCAGGATAGTAAGTTCTCATGTGATCCGATTATTTTAAAGTGTGTAGCACCTCCTCTTATATCTGTCTTGCTCTTCTTTGGCCCTGTAAGAGTGCCTGCTTCCTTTTTGCTTTTTACCATGATTGAAAGTTTACACTAGGCCTCCCCAGAAGCCAAGCAGATGCCAACATCATGCTTTCTGTACAGCTTGTGGAAATATTGTCCAATAAATTCTCTTTTCATATTTAGTCTGAGGTTTTTTATAGCAGTGTTAGAACATTCTACCACATTGTGTTGTTTCATAGACCCTGTGAGATTTATGCTTTAAGGAGGTTCTGTCTTAGTCCATATCAAACATTTGTTTTAAGATTTAGAACTCCTTTTGGCATTTCTTGTGGTATTGATTTGATAGTGAAAATTACCTCAGCATTTGTTTGTGTGACAAAGACTTTATCCCTCCTTCAATTTTAAAACTTGATTTTGTTAGATACAAAATTCTTGGCTTGAATCTAAGGATTACAATAAAATAATACAAGGGGTGATAGATGAAATGGCCATTAAAAGAAAGAAAGAACAAATTTATTTGGCAGAGCTGAAAAACACACTATATGAATTTGATAAAGAAATCACAAGAACTGACAGCAGAATCAACCAAGCAGAGGAAAGAATCTCATAGTATGTAGATAAGCCTTTCAAAATAACTCAGTCAATCAATAATAAAGAAAAAAGCAGTAAAGAATGAACATCTCTGAGAAATATGGAATTATGTAAAGAGACCAAATCTATGAGCCATTGGCATCTCTAAAAGAGAGGGAAATAAACCAAGCAACTTGGAAAATATATTTCAGGATATAATCAATGAAAAATTTTCCTACCTCATTATAGAGGCCAACATTTAAATTCAGAAAGGGAAGATAAAACCTGAGAAATACTACAAAAGAAACCAACTTCAAGACACATAATCTTCAGATTCTTCAAGCCTGAAATTGATGAAAAAGGCAGAGGCTGCTACAGAGAAAGGGGAGATTACCAGCAAAGGGAACCTCATCAGGCTAACAAAAACCTATCAGCAAAAGTTTTACATACTTGAAGAGATTTGGGCCTATATTCAGCATTCATAAAATAATTTTTAAGCAATAATTTTATATCTAGCCAAACCAAGCCTCATAAGCGATAGAGAAATAAGATCCTTTTCATAAAAGCAAATGCTAAGGGAATTTGTTTCTACCAAATGTACCTTACAAGAGGTTTTGAAGGGTGTGCTTAATATGCAAAGGGAAACCATTATCAGCCACTGCAAAAACACACTTAAGTACATAGACCAGTGACAATATAAAACAACCACACAAACAAGTCTGAAAAATAACCAGCTAACAACATGATTACAGGCTCAAATCTCAGCATATCAATACTAACCTTGAATGTAAATTGGCTTAATGCCCCGATTAAAATGCACACAGTGTCACGTTAAAGAAGCAAATTCCAACAGTGTGCTGTCTTGAAGACACCTAGCTTCTTATCTAACTTGCCATTGTGTGCCTTTTATGACACCTATAAGTTTAAAGGGTTGGAGAAAGGTCTACCAAGCCAGTGGAAAATAGAAAAAAGTGATTTCAGACAAAACAGACTTTAAACCAAGAAAGATCAAAAAGAGAAAGAAGGACATTTTATAAGAGTAAAAGCCCCAATTTAACAAGAAGACCTAACCACCATAAACTTATACATATGCAACATCAAGAGCATTCAACTTGATAAACAAAGTTCTAAGAGACCCACAAAAAGACTTCAATAAGCACATAATAATGGTGAGAAACATTAACACCCCACTGACAGTATTAGACAGCCCATCAAGGCAGAAAACTAATAAAGGTATTTGAGACTTGAATGCAACACTTCACCAAATAAATAGACCTAATAAACATCTACAGAACTCTTCACCTAAAAACAATAGAATATGTAATCTTCTAATTGTCATATGGCACATACTCTAAAAACAGTCATACATTCTGGCATAAAACAATCCTCAACAAATTTTTAAAAAAGCAAAACTATACCAACCACACTCTCAGACCACAGCATAATAAAAATAGAAATCAGAGTTAAAAATTGTCGAAAGCTGTACAGTTACATGGAAATTAAACAACCTGCTGCTTTGTGTCTTCTGGGTAAGCAATTAAGGCAGAAATCAAGAAATTATTTGAAACTAATAAGAAAAAAGATACAAAATACTGCAATCTCTGAGACACAGCCAAAGCAGTGTTAGGTGGGAAGTTTATAGCACTTTACATCTACATTAAAAGGTAAGAAAGATTTCGAGTTAACAACCAAACATCACAACTAGAGAAAAAAGAGAAAACCAATCCCATTGCTAGCAGAAGACAAGAAAGAACCAAAATCAAAGCTGAACTGAAAGAAATTTTGAAACACAAGCAATACAACAAGTTGATAAATCCAGGAGCCTCTTCTTTAAAAGAATCAGATAGACAGATGGCTAGCTAGACTAATAAAAAAGATTCAAATAAACAAACAAAAATGACAAAGGGGGTGTTACCATTGACCCCACAGAAATACAAAAAACTCTCTGAGAAATACTAAGAACACTTCTATGCATACAAACTAGAAAATTCAGAAAAATTAATAAATTTTTGGAAACATACAACCTCTCAAGATTGAACCAGAAAGAGATAGAATCAGTGAATATACCAATAACAAGTTCTAAAATTGAATCAATAAGAAAAATCTTACCAATTAGAAAAAGCCCAGGACCAGATGGACTCACAGCTGAATTCTACCATACATATAAAGAAAAGCTGATACCATTCCTACTGAAACTATTCTAACAATTTGCAGAGGGGAGACTCCACCCTAAATCATTATATAAAGCTGTAATCATCTTGATACCAAAACCTGTTAGAGACATAACAAACAAAAGAAACTTTGCATCAATATCCTTGATAAATATAGATGTAAAAGTCTTCAACAAAATACTAACAAACAAAATCCAGCAGCATGTCAAAAAAGTAATCTACCACAATCAAGTATGCTTTATCCCAGGGAAACAAGGTTGTTTCAACATATGCATATCAAAAAATGTGACTCATCACATAAACATAACTAAAAACAAAAACCGCATGATAATCTCAATAGATACAGAAAAGACTTTCAATAAAATCTAACATCCTTTCCTTTAAAAAAATAAACCTCAACAAACTAAGCATTGAAGTTACACACTTTAATAAAAAGCCATCTATGACAAATTGATGGCCAACATGATACTGAATGGGCAAAAGCTGGAAGCATTCTCCTTGAAAATCAGAATAAGATAAGTATACTCTCTCTCATCACTCCTAGTCAACATAATACTTGAATTCCTGGCCAAAGCAAGGAAGGGAAATAAACAAAAAGCATCCAAATAGGAAGAGAGTCAAACCATCCCTCTTTAGAGACAATATGATTTTATTTACCTAAACACACACACACACACACACACACACACACACACACACAGTCTTTGCCCCAAAGCTCTTAGATCTTATAAACAACTTCAACAAGGTTTTGGGATACACAATTAATATACAAAATTAATAGTTTTTCTATACCCCAGCAACAATTAAGCTGAGCCACAAATCAAGAACATAATCCCATTCACAATAGCCACAAAAAGACTAAAATACCTAGTGATACAACTAACAAGGGAAGTGAAAGACTGCCACAATGAGAGTTATAAAACATTGCTTAAAGAAGTCAGAGATGACACAAAAAAGTGGAACAACATTTTATGCTTATGGATAGGGAGAATTCTAAAAGTTAAAGAAAGAGGAAAGAAACACAAAAAGTGGCTCAACAGTCAGGTTTATTTTTAAGAACAAACCTGATAGAGGCTTCTAGTTGATTTCAGTCAGGAGAATTCTCTCTTACAGACTAAGAGTATTTAAGGGTCCAGGGCCAGATAACTTATCATAGACTTGGAATATTTCTGTGTGAGGGAGAATTTTATTTGTTTTGTTTTGTTTTCTGAGACAGAGTTTCGCTCTTGTTACCCAGGCTGGAGTGCAATGGCACGATCTCGGCTCACTGCAACCTCCATCTCCTGGGTTCAAGCAATTCTCCTGCCTCAGCCTCCCAAGTAGCTGGGACTACAGGTGCACACCACCGTGCCCAGCTAATTTTTGTATTTTTAGTAGAGATGGGGTTTCACCATGTTGACCAGGATGGTCTTGATCTCTTGACCTCGTGATCCACCCGCCTCAGCTTCCCAAAGTGCTGGGATTATAGGTGTGAGCCACTGCACCTGGCTAAGGGATAATTTTATTACAGGGTTGGAATGTCTCTGGCTGGAGAGGATGTTATCTTGAGACATCCTTCCCTCTGGAGGGGTGTTTATCTCAGGGCTGGCATGTCTCTGGTAAGGGAGAGGTTTATCTTATGGTTGAAATGTTTCTGGTCAGAGATGTCATTTGTAGTTTATGGTCATGCTGACCTTAGCCATTCGGTTGATGCCCTTTGGATTTAGGCAGTTTTTGATCTAGGTAAACTTTTAAATGACTGATTTAAACTTTAAAATGGTGCTTGTCCAAAATGACAATTCTCTTGCTCTGTTAATCCAGACCTTATAGTTATAAAAAGGATGAGGGGTGGCATGTTCTTTCTGGCTATTTCCTGCTGACAAGGGGCAGGGAGTTTTCTGGTCTTGGATTGACTGCAGGAATAAAACCGCTTGTAGGTATTTTTGGGTAGTTGTCTATGAAATGGCCAGTGTCCTTTCAGTTAAAAATCTTTGAAAAAGTTAATTAGGGATGGTAGGAACATTAGTCCTAGGCATATTATTAGAAGAGAGCCCAGGAATGGGATGATGCATGCTACAATTTTATTCCCAAAATGGAGAATCTATTTGGTTGTTTTGATATTCCCTTTGAAGTTACCCATTGAACTTTAGCCAATATGTTTACTCACAGAATTTCCTTTACAATTAACCTTCCAAAACTTGCTAAAATCTTCAAAACAATTATTTAACTTTATAATCTAGGTAAAATCCACATTCTTATTCCTCTTTATCATCTTTTTACCAAAAGTATATGCAAATATTTTTTTCTTTTTTGTTGTTTAGCAATAACTTTTTTATTTTTTATTGTACTTTAAGTTCTGGGGTACATGTGCAGATCTTGCAGGATTGTTGCATAGGTACACACATGCCATGTTGGTTCACTGTCTCCACCCCCCCCCCCACTTACATCAGGCATTTCTCCCAATGTTATCCCTCCTCAACCACTCCACCCACCACTGTCCTGCCCCTAGCCCCCTATCTCCCAACAGAACCCATTGTGTGATGTTCCCCTCCCTGTGCTCTTGTGTTCTCATTGTTCAACACCCATCTATGAGTGAGAACATGCAGTGTTTGGTTTTTTGTTCTTGTGTCTGTATGTTGAGAATGATGGTTTCCAGATTAATCCATATCTCTACAAAGGACATGAATTCACTCATATATATATATATATATATATATATATATATATATATATATAAAATTGCACTTTAGATTCTGGGGTACATGTGCAGAACATGCAGGCTTGTTGCATAGGTACATACATGGTGATGTGGTTTGCTGCCTCCATCCCACTGTCACATATCTGGCATTTCTCCCCATGTTATCCCTTGATAATCTCCCTACCCTCTGCTGTCCCTCTCCTATTCCCCCCAAACAGACACCAGTGTATGATGCTCTCCTCCCTGTGGCCATGAGTTCTCAAGTTTAACACCCGCCTATGAGTGAGAACATGTGGTGTTTGATTTTCTGTTCTTATGTCAGTTTTTTTTTTATTTTATTTTATTGCATTTTAGGTTTTGGAGTACATGTGAAGAACATGCAAGATTGTTGCATAGGTACACACGTGGCAGTGTGATTTGCTGCCTTCTTCCCCATCACCTACATCTGGCATCTCTCCTCTTGCTATCTCTCCCCAACTCCCCACCCCCCACCATCCCTCCCCTATTTCCCCCCAACAGACCCCAGTGTGTAGTGCTCCCCTCCCTGTGTCCATGTGTTCTCATTGTTCAACACCCACCTATGAGTGAGAACATGCGGTGTTTGATCTTCTGCTCTTCTGTCAGTTTGCTGAGAATGATGGTTTCCAGGTTCATCATGTCCCTACAAAGGACACAAATTCATCGTTTTTTATGGCTGCATAATATTCCATGGTGTATATGTGCCACATTTTCCCTGTCCAATCTATCATCGATGAGCATTTGGGTTGGTTCCAGGTCTTTGCTATTGTAAACAGTGCTGTAATGAACATTCATGTGCACATGTCCTTATGGTAGAACGATTTGTAATCCTTTGGATATATACCCAGTAATGGGATTGCTGGGTCAAATGGAATTTCTATTTCTAGGTCCTTGAGGAATCGCCACACTGTCTTCCACAATGGTTGAACTAATTTACACTCCCACCAAGAGTGTAAAAGTGTTCCTATTTCTCCACATCCTCTCCAGCATCTGTTGTCTCTAGATTTTTTAATGATCGCCATTCTAACTGGAGTGAGATGGTATCTCAATGTAGTTTTGATTTGCATTTCTCTGATGACCAGTGATGATGAGCATTTTTTCATATGTTTGTTGGCCTCATGTATGTCTTCTTTTGTAAAGTATCTGTTCATATCCTTTGCCCACTTTTGAATGGGCTTGTTTGGTTTTTTCTTGTAAATCTGTTTTAGTTATTTGTAAATTCTGGATATCAGCCCTTTGTCAGATGGGTAAACTGCAAAAATTTTTTCCCATTCTGTTGGTTGCCATTTCACTCTAATGACTGTTTCTTTTGCCGTGCAGAAGCTGTGGAGTTTGATTAGGTCCCATTTGTCTATTTTGGCTTTTGTTGCCAATGTCAGTTTGCTGAGAATGATGGTTTCCAGATTCATCCATGCTCCAACAAAGGACACAAACTCATCATTTTTTGTGGCTGCATAGTAGTCCATGGTGTATATGTGTGAGGTTTTCCTTATCCAGTCTATCATCAATGGGCATTTGTGTTCGATCCAGGTCTTTGCTATTCTTAACAGTGCCACGATGAACATGTGTGTGCTTCTGTCTTTATAATAGAATGATTTATGGTTTCTTGAGTATATACTCAGTAGTGGGATTGCTGGGTCAAATGGAATTTCTATTTTTAGATCCTTGAGGAATCGCCACACTGTCTTCCACAATGGTTGAACTAATGTACACTGACACCAACAGTGTAAAAGTGTTCCTATTTCTCCACATCCTCTCCAGCGTCTGTTGTCTCCAGATAGTCTAATGATCACCATTCTAACTGCCGTGAGATGGTATCTCAATGTGGTTTGATTTGCATTTCTCTAATGACCAGTGATGATGAGCATGTTTTCATACGTTTGTTGACCTCATATATGTCTTCTTTTAAAAAGTGTCTGTTCATATCCTTTGTCCACTTTTGAATGGGTTTGTTTGTTTCTTGTAAATCTGTTTTAGTCTTTGTAGATTCTGTGTATTAGCCCTTTGTCAGATGGGTAGACTGCAAAATTTTTTTCCCATTCTGTTGCTTGCTGGTTCACTCTAATGTTGTTTCTTTTGCTGTACAGAAACTCTGGAGTTTAATTAGATCCCATTTGTCTATTTTGGCTTTCGTTGCCAATACTTTTGGCGTTTTAGTCATGAAGTCTTCGCCTATGCCTATGTCCTGGATGGTTTTTCCTAGGTTTTCTTCTAGGGTTTTTAAGGTGTTAGGTCTTATGTTTAAGTCCTTAATCCAGTTGGAGTTAATTTTAGTGTAATGTGTCAGGAAGGGGTCCAGTTTCTGTTTTCTGCACATGGCTAGCCAATTTTCCCAACATCACTTATTAAACAGGGGATCTTTTCCCCATTGCTTGTTTTTGTCAGGTTTGCCAAGGTTCAGATGGTTGTGGATGTGTGGTGTTGCTCTGGAGGCCTCTGTTCTGTTCCATTGGCCTATGTCTCTGTTTTGATACCAGTACCATGCTATTTTGATTACTGTTGCCTTGTAGTATAGCTTGAAGTCTGGCAGTATAATGCCGCCAGCTTTGTTCTTTTTGCTTAGGATTGCCTTGGCTACATGGGTTCTTTTTTGGTTCCATATGAAGTTTAATGTGTTTTTTTCAGTTTTGTGAAGAAGGTCATTGGTAGTTTGATGGGGATTGCATTAAATCTATAAATTACTTTGAGCATTATGACCATTTTCACAATATTCATTCTTCTTAACCATTAGCATGGAATATTTTTCCACCTGTTTTTGTCTTCTCTTATTTCCTTAAGCAGTGGTTTGTAGTTCTCCTTGAAGAGGTCTTTTACATCCTTTCTTAGTTGTATTCCTAGGTATTTTATTCTTCTTGTAGTAATTGTGAATGGGAGTTCCCTCTTAATTTTCTCTCTGTTTGTCTGTTATTGGTGTATAGGAAAGCATGTGGTTTCTGCACGTTGATTTTGTGTCCTGAGACTTTTCTTAAATGGCTTATCGGCTTAAGGAGAGTTTTGGCTGAGATGATGGGGTCTTCTAAATATACAATCATGTCGTCTGCAAATAGAGACAATTTTACTTCCTCCTTTCCTAATTGAATACTCTTTATTTCTTTTCCTTGCGTGATTGCTCTGGCTAGAACTTCTAATACTATATTGAATAGGAGTGGTGAGAGAGGGCATCCTTTCCTAGTGCCTGATTTCAAAGGGAATGCTTCCAGCTTTTGCCCATTCAGTATGATATTGGCAGTGGGTTTGTCATAAATAGCTTTTATTATTTTGAGATACGTTCCATTGATCCCTAGTTTATTGAGAGTTTTTAGCATAAAAGCCTTAGTGTATAGTTGAGCTTTGAAAGAAGAATGATATCAGTTCTTTCCTAGAGCAAACTTACTTCATGTCTGTGGGCTAGCCCGCCTTATGTCACAAGAATATAAGTTAGGGTATTTTACCCAATAGTTCAAGATGTAGCTATCTTTATTAAACCAATATTAATGTTTTATTTTAAAATTACACAAACAAAGATAATTGTGTTTGAAATAATTTATACTTTTGTAGCCTCTATGCCAAATTTTGACACCTTATAGTATTTGGCAGATATAAGTATGAAATTGCTGTATCAATAAATGCAAACAAAAATTTATCCTGGCAACTCTTAAGACATTTTTAATCTTACTGTGTCAGTAAGTTTTAAATATTAAAGCCATATGATATGAAAGGTCTCACAGCTTTTACTTTTTCCTTAAAAGTATTTGATTTAAGCACTTATTTTGCCTAGGCCAATTAATTAGAGCTTTCTTAATAGACGTTGCACATATAACACATATATAGCCACACAGACAACCAGAAGAAGATTCAGTAATTATAAGATTTTTTTGTTGTTGTTGCTTTGCTAATTTCCCAGTTGTATTATTGACCTTTGGGTAAGGGCCTTTAACAACAAGGTTAGGAAAACAATTTTGAGGGCCTAATAAACATGTATAGCTGGAAGAAAAAGATTTTGAGAGGTACTTATTTCCCTCTAATTCCAGGGTTTCCATGAGGAAAATAGAGATTTTTTTCAAAATGTGATTTGTGGAGTTCTTCTGTTTTCCCAAGGATTCCCATGCCACTAGAAATCATTTTAGGATCTTTTACATGTGCACCAAGAGTGGCAAGACAGAGTGGAGAAAATTAATTCAGTAAACTGAGACAAAACCTTTTTTAGGAAAGCAAAATTTATGAAAAGAAAAACATAAAGGCCTTTTGTATATACTCATAGCTTGGATGTTCATTTTAATTAAACTGAGTGCTCTTTATCATCAGGGGTGAGGGTGGAGGTTAGAATTACATAAATATCATGCCAAGTTAAATCAAAAGACTGATTTATCTGCAGGAATTTCCTAAGATAGTAAAAGGGATTTCCAGAGAAAGATCCCAGACACTGTTTGATCTGCGACAAATCAGACATGGAGAAAGGGATATGGGCATGAGCAATGCCTTCAACCCGTCTCTTCTTGGAGAGGAAAAATGGCAGAGGTGGTTTGATAGGTTGGAGTAGTTTTTAATGGGTAACAGATGGAGAAGGAGGAGGAGCAGGGCTTGGGGCTGAAGGCTTGGGGGCAGGAGAGGCCACCACCAAAAAGGATTTGGATGGGCAGATGCAGGGAGATAAGTATACGGAGGGGGCTCATCTGCAGGGTTGAAACGGGTTTCGGAGGAAGCATTTTGAAGGAAGGACTTTCAGAGGAAGGGGAGACCTGAGGAGGTTTTCATTAAGAAAAAGGATATCATGATGGGTGAAAGCTTGTCACAGGGAGGGTCAGGATCTAATGTAGATGAAAACCTGAATATAGAGGACCTCTTGCTATTTGCTGTTCCTGGTTGTAAAGTTGTCAAGGTCCCTGATAATTTCAGTCAAAGGTGCTATTTTTGGGTCATTGGTTGTCATTATCTAATTTGTATTGGGGCCAGGCTGTGTTGCAATAAAATACTAAGTGCTTTGGCTTTATGCTTCCTGTAAGCCAAGTTTGGTGAGGTTGTGAAGGAGATAGCCCAATGGAGAAGACGTAGGAATGTAGGTTTGTTTGGCACCCATATGGACTGGTAAGGGGAAGCCAAGGTGTCTGTTTTTGTTCTAGATGTCTCCAGACAAAATACAGAAACCCAGAATCCTCTTTATAAAGAGAACAGTCAAGCTGAGAAGAATCTGGATATCCCCAAGGTTTCTTCTAGCTTAGTCTCGCCGGTCCTCCAAAGACTTGGACAGCAGACCTGACTTTCCCAGATACCATGAGAAAGCCAGGAGAGGGCAGATCTTACCAGTCAGCTGAATTAGTGTCCAATGTTAGGTTACTTGGAATCAGCAAATGGCCTCTTGTCCTGGAGAGAGAGAGAGAGAGAGAGAGAGAGAGAGAGAGAGAGAGAGAGAGACATTCCTTTCCTGAGACCTGAGGGTTTTGAGAGCTCACTGAAGAGTAGCTCCCACCTGATCCTCACAGTCCCCAGGGTTAGTTTTCTCCCTCACACAAATTGCTTGTAAAGTGAAGTGACAGACAAGAAGGGGCAGGACTCTCAGGATCCAGCAGGATGAGCTGCTGCTGCCCACTGCTTCCTGTGTTGCAAGAGAGCCTCCACACCCAACACTTGTCCTGGGTTTCAGCACCAAATGTAAGAGTTAAAGAGGAAAGAAACATGAAAAGTGGCTCAACAATCAAATACAGGTTTATTTTGGATAATAAACATGAGAGAGGCATTTGGCCAATTTTGATCAGGAGCACTCTCTTACAGATGAAGAGTATTTAAGGGTTCAGGGTGAGAGAACTAATCGCAGGCTTGGAATGTTTCTGTGTGGGAGAGAACTTTATTTCAGGGTTGGAATGTCTCTGGTTGGAGGGGAGATTATCTTGGGGCTGACATCTCTCCAGCCAGATGGGAGATTTTCTCAGGGCTGGCATGTCTCTCATCGTGGAGGGTTTATCTTATGGTTGAAATGTTTCTTGTCAGATATGTCATTTGTGGTTTATGGTCATGCTGACCTTAGACATTAGGCTGATACCCTTTGGATTTAGGCAGTTTTTTATTAAGGTGAGCTTTAAAATGGTGGTGCTGGGAGGGGACAAGATGGCTGAATAGGAACAGCTCTGGTCTGCATCACCCAGTGTGACCAACACAGAAGGCGAGTGATTTATGCATTTTCAACTAACATACCCAGTTCATGTCAGTGGATATAATCACGAAGGGCAGGCAGAAGCAGGATGGTGTGTTGCTTTACCCGTGAAGGGTGAGGATCAAGGGAACATTCCTCCCCTAACCAAGAGAAGCTGAGAGGCACTCTGATACCCAGCCCAGATACTACACTTTTCCCAGGGCTTTTGCAATCTGCGGTGAGGAGATTCCCTCAGTTGCCTACACCACAAGGGCCCTGGGCAGCTGTTTGGGCAAACACTGAGCTAGCTGCAGGACATTTGTTTCTTTTTGGTTCTCCCCCCTGTGGAGCTTGGAACCCCAGTGAGACAGAACAGTTTACTACCCTGGAAAGGGGGCTAAAGACAGGGAGCCAAGTGGTGGTTTCACTCAGTGAGTCCAACTCCCACAGAGACCAACAAGCTAAGAACCACTGTTTTGAAATTCTCATTGCCAGCACAGCAGTCTGAAGTCGACCTGAGATGATTGAGCTTGTTTGGGATAGAGGTATCACCATTACTGGGTTTAGCAGCCTGGACTCTACCCTGACAGTACTAAGGAGACTGGAAGTTTTTGACTGGACAGAATTTACCACAGCATGGCAAAGTGGCTGTGGCCAGACTGCTTCTCTAGATTTCTCCTCATTGGGCAAGGCATCTCTGAAGGAAAGGTAACAGGCCCAGTCAGGGGCTTACAGATAAATCTCCCATCTCCCTGGCACAGAGCACTTGGGGGAAGGAGCAGCTGTGGGTGTACCTTCAGTGTATTTAATCTATTGTACCTACTGGCTTTGGAGACACCAGCTGCTCCTGACAAGAGGGATTCTCTCAGCACAGCACACAAACTCTGCTAAGAGACAGACTACCTCTTCAAGTGAATCTCTGACCACTGTGCTTCCTGACTGGTAGAGACCTCCCAACAGGGTTCAACAGACACCTCATAGAGGAGAGCTCTGGCTGGCAACATGCCAGTGCCCCTCTGGGAAGAAGATTCTTGAGGAAGGTGCAGGCAGCAATCTTTGCTGTTTTGCAACCTCCACTGGTTATGTCCAGGTGAACAGGGTCTGGATTGGACCTCCAGCAGACTGCAGCAGACCTGCAGAAGAGGGGCCTGACTGTTAGAAGAAAAACTAACAAACACAAAGCACCAAGGTCAACATCAACAACGACAACAAAAAACTCAAACAAAAACCCCATTCATAGGTCATCAGCCTCAAAGATCAAATGTAGATAAATCCATGAAGATGAGGAAAAACCAGTGCAAAAATGCTGAAAATTTCAAAAACCAGAATGCCTCTTCTCCAAATGATCACAACTTCTCTCCAGCAAGGGCACAAAGATGGATGGAGAATGGCATTAACAAACTGATAGAAGTAGGCTTCAGAAGGTAGGAATAACAAACTCCTCTGAGCTAAAGGAACATGTTGTAACCCAATGCAAAAAAGCTAAGAACCTTGGTTAAATAGTCACAGAAACTGCTAACTAGAATAACCAGTTTAGAGACGAAAATAAGTGACCTGGTGGAGCTGAAAACTACAGCAGAATTTCATGAAGCATACACAAGTATCAATAGCCAAATTGATCAAGGTGAATGGAGAATATCAGAGATTGAAGGTCAACTTACTAAAAAAAGGCATGAATTTGTATTCAGATTATATAAAATGGAATGAAAAGGAGTGAATGAAATCTCCAAGAAATATGGGACTAAGTGAAAAGATCAAACCTACGATTGATTGGTGTACCTGAAAATGATGGGAAATGTGGAATCAAGTTTGAAAACACACTCCAGTATATTATATGGGAGAAATTCCTCAACCTAGCAAGACAAGCCAACATTCAAATTCAGGAAACAGAGAACACCATAAAGATATGCATCAATAGAAGTAACCCCGACACATATAATCATCAGATTCTCCAAGGTTAAAACAAAGGAAAAAATGTTAAGGACAGCCAGAGAGATAGGTCAGGTTACCTACAATGGGAAGCCCATCAGACTAACAGAGGATCTCTGCAGAAACCCTATGAGCCAGAATAGAGTGGATCTAATATTCAACATTCCTAAAGAAAAGAATTTTCAACCCAGAATTCCATATCCAGGCAAACTAAGCTTCATCAGCAAAGGAGAAATACAGTCCTTTCTAGGCAAGCAGATGCTGAGGGATTTTGTCACCAACTGGCCTGCCTTACAAGAGCTCCTGAAAGAAGCACTAAATATGGAAAGGCAATACCAACCACTGCAAAAACACACCCAAATATAAAGACCTACAACATTATAAAGAAAGTGCATCAACTAATGTGCAAAATAACAAGCTAGCATCAAAATGACAGGATTAAATCATCACATAACAATAATAACCTTAAATGTAAATGTGCTAAATGACACATTTACAATAAAAAGACACAGACTGGCAAATTGGATAAAGAATCAAGACCCATCAGTGTGCTGTATTCCCGTGACCCATCTCACATGCAAAGGCACACAGAGGCTTAAAATAAGGGGTTGGAGGAATACTTACCAAGCAAAAGAAAGTAAAAAAAAAAAAAAAAAGTAGTGGTTGCAATCCTAGTCTCTGATAAAACAGACTTTAAATTAACAAAAATTGAAAAGACAAGGACATTACAGAATGCTGAAGGAATCAAAGAATCAAGAAGAGCTAACTATCCTAAATATATATGTTCCCAATGCTAGAATACCCAGATTTATTAAACAAGTTTTTAGAGACTTACAAAGAGACTTAAACTCCCACAAAATAATGATGGGAGACTCTAACATGCCGCTATCAATATTAGATCAATGAGACAGAAAATTAACAAGGATATTCACTACTTGAACTCAGCTCTGGACCAAGTGGACCAAATAAAAGTCTACAGAACTCTCCACCCCAAATCAACAGAATATACATTCTTCTCAGCACCACCTCACACTTATTCTAAAATTGGCCACATAATTGGAAGTGAAACACTCCTCAGCAAATGCAAAAGTACTGAAATCATAGCATTCTCTCCGACGACAGTGCAATCAAATCAGGACTCAGGATTAAGAAACTCACTCAGAACTACACAACTACATCAAACTGGACAACCTGCTCCTGAATGACTACTGGGTAAATGAGAAAATTAAGGCAGAAATAAGTGTTCTGAAACCAATGAGAACAAAGACACAACATACAAGAATCTGTGGACACAGCTAAAGCAGGGGAATCTATAGCACTATATGCCCACAGGAGAAAGCAGGAAAGATCTAAAATTGAAACCCTAACATCACAATTGAAAGAACTAGAGAAGAAAGAACAAACAAATTCAAATGCTAGCAAAAGACAAGAAATAACTATGATCAGAGAAGAACTGAAGGAGATAGTGACACAAAAATCCCTTCAAAAAAATCAATGAATTCAGGAGTTGATTTTTTGAAGAGAATAACAAAATAGACCACTAGCCAGACTAATATAAAAGAGAGAAGAATCAAATAGATACAATAAAATATAATCAAGGGGATATCACCACTTATTACAGAAATACAAACTACCATCAGGGAATACTATAAACACCTCTACACAAATACATTTTTTAAAATTGAGAAGAAATGGATAAATAACTGGACACATACACCCTCCCAAGACTAAACCAAGAAGAAGTTAAATCTTTGAATAGACCAATATCAAGTTCTGAAATTGAGGCAGTAATTAACAGCCTACCAACCAAAAAAAAAAAAGGCCAGAACAAGATGGATTCACAGCAGAATTCTACCCCAGTTACAAAGAGGAGCTGGTACCATTTCTTCTAAAACTATTACAAACAGTAAAAAAGAGGCACTCTTCCCTAACTCATTTTATAAGGCCAGAATCATCCCGATACCAAAACCTGGCAGAGACACAAGAGAAAAAAATTTCAGGCCAATATCCCTGATAAAAATCAATGAGAAAATTCTCAACAAAATACTGGCAAACCGAATCCAGCAGCACATCAAAAAGCTTATCCACTACAATCAAGTAAGCTTCATTCCTGGCATGGAAGGCTGGTTCAACAAATGTAAATCAACAAATGTAACACATCACATAAACAGAACCAATGACAAAAAATGCATGATTATCTCATACATGGAGAAAAAGGTCTTTGATATAATTTAACACCCCATTATGCTAAAAATTCTCAATAAACTAGGTATTGATGGAACATATCTTAAAATATTAAGAGCTATTTATGACAAACCCATAGCCAATATCATACTGAATTGGCAAAAGCTTAAAGCATTCCCTTTGAAAACCAGTACAAGACAAGGATGCACTCTCTCACCACTCCTATTCAACATAGTATTGGAAGTTCTGGCCAGGGCAATCAGGAAAGAGAAATAAATAAATGGCATTCAAATAGAAAAAGACGAAGTCGAATAAGTGGTCTCTGTTTACAGGTGACATGATTGTATTTTTAGAAAACCCAATAATCTCAGCTCAAAATCACCTAAAGCTGATAAGCAACTTCAGCGAAGTCTCAGGATACAAAATCAATGTGCAAAAATCACAAGCATTCCTATACACTAATAACAGAGAGCCAAATCATGAGTGAAATTCCATTCACAATTGCTACGAAAAAGAATAAAATACATAGGAATATAACTGAAAAGGAACATGAAGGACCTCTTCAGAGATAACTATAAACCACTGCTTAAGGAAATAAGAAAGGACAGAAACAAATGAAAAAACATTTCATGATCATGGATAGGAAGGATCAATATTGTGAAAATGGCCATACTACCCAAAGTAATTTATATATTAAATGCTGTCTTCATCAAGCTACCATAGATTTTCTTCACAGAATTAGAAAAAACTACTTTAAGTTTCATATGGAACCAAAAAAGATCCTGTATACCCAAGACAATCCTAAGCAAAAAGAACAAAGCTGGAGGCATCATACTACCTGATTTCAAACTATACTACAAGGCCACAGTAACAAAAACGGCCTGGTACTGGTACCAAAACAGATATATAGACCAATGGAACAGAACAGAGGCCTCAGAAATAACTCCACCCATCTACACCCATCTTATCTTTGACAAACCTGACAAAAACATGCAATGGGGAAGGGATTCCCTATTTAATAAATGGTGTGGGGAAAACTGGCTAACCATATGCAGAAAACTGAAACTAGGCCCCTTCCTTACACCTTATACAAAAATCAACTCAAGATGGACTAAAGGCTTAAACGTAAGATGTAAAACCATAAAAACCCTAGAAAAAAACCTAGGCAGTACCATTCAGCACGTAGGCATGAGTAAAGGCTTTATGACTAAAACCAAAAGAAATGGCAACAAAAGCCATTAGATACCATAGACAAATGGTATCTAATTAAACTTAAGGATTTCTGCACAGCAAAAGAAACAATCATTAGAGTGAGCCAGCAACCAACAGAATGGGAAAAACTTTTTTACAATCTACCCATCTGACAAAGTGCTAATATCCAGAATCTACAAAGAGCTAAAACAAATTTACAACAACAAAAAAAAAAAAACTACCACATCAAAGAGTGGGCAAAGGATATGCACAGACACTTTTCAAAAGAAGACATTTATGCAGCCAACAAACATATGAAGAAATGCTCATCATCACTGGTCATTAGAGAAATGCCTATCAAAACCACATTGAGATGCCATCTCTCGCCAGTTAGAATGGTAATCTTTCAAATATCTGGAAACAACAGATACTGGAGAGAATGTGGAGAAATAGGAACACTTTTACACTGTTGATGGTAGTGTACATTAGTTCAACCATTATAGAAGACGGTGTGACGATTCCTCAAGGGTCTAGAACTAGAAATACCATTTGATCCAGCAATCCCATTACTGGGTATATACCCAAAGAAATATAAATCGTTCTACTATAAAGACACATGCACACGTATGTTCATTGTGGCACTGTTTACAATAGAAAAGACTTGGAACTAACCCAAATGCACATCAATGATAGACTGGATAAAGAAAATGTGGCACATATACACCATGGAATAATATGCAGCCATAAAAAAGGATGAGTTCATGTCCTTTGCAGGGACATGGATGAAATTGGAAATCATCATTCTCAGCAGACTGACACAAGAGCAGAAAACCAAACATCACATGTTCTCACGCACAAGTGGGTGTTGAACAATGAGAACATATGGACACAGGGAAGGGAACATCACACACTGGGGTCTTCTGGGGTGCGGGGCGCTAGGGGAGGGATAACAGGGTGTGGGGGGATTTGGGAGGAATAACATTAGGAAAACTACCTAATATACGTGATGGGGGATGGATACAGCAAACCCCCATGGCATGTGTATACCTATGTAATGATCTTGCATGATCTGCACATGTACTCAAGAACTTAAAGTACAATAAAAAAAATCAAATAGGAAAACAATTAAAATTGCTTACAATTAAAGTGGCCAGAGATTAAAAAATAAAAATAAAATAAAAAATAGAATTGTTACAATGAGGATAAAATGCCCAAGAATACAGCTTAGAAGTTACCTGAAGGACCTCCTCAAGGAGAACTACAAATCACTGTTCAAGTAATAAGAGAGGACACAAACAAATTGAAAACAATTTTATGGGTAGAAAGAATCAATATCGTGAAAACGACCATATTGCCCAAAGTAATTCATAGATGCTACTCCCAATGCTTTTCCCATCAAGCTACTATTTAGTTTCTTCACAGAATTACCAAAAACTACTTCAAATTTTATATGGAACCAAAAAAGAGCCCATAGAGTCGAGACATCCAATAGCAAAGCCTTTGAGTCAACCCAAATGCCCATCAATGATGAACTGGATAAAGAAAATGTGGCACATATACACCGTGAAATACTATGCAGCCATAAAGAAGAATCAGTTTATGTCCTTTGCAGGGACATGGATGAAGCTGGAAACCATCATTCTCAGCAAATTAATACAGGAACAAAAAACCAAACACTGCATGTTCTTACTCATAAGTGGGAGTTGAAATATGAGAACGTATGGACATAGTGGGGAGAACATTACACACTGGGACCTGTCAAGGGGTGGAGGGCGAGGGGAGGGAGAGCATTAGAACAAATAATTCATGTGGGGCTTAAAACCTAGATGACAGGTTTCTGGGTGCAGGAAACAAGCATGACACATGTATACCCATGTAACAATCTTACTCATTCTGCATATGTATCCCAGAAATTAAAGTACAATAAAATGTTTTTAAGAAATCACAATGAGATACCATCTCCTGCCAGTTAGAATGGCAATTATCACAAAGCCAGGAAACAACAGATGCTGGTGAGGCTGTGGAGAAATAGGAACGCTTTTACACTGTTGTGTGAGTGTAAATTTGTTCAACCATTGTGGAAGACAGTGTGGGAATTTCTCAAGGATCTAGTACCAGAAATACTATTTGATCCAGCAATCTCATTACTGGGTATATACCCAAAGTATTATAAATCATTCTACTATAAAGACATATGTGCATGTATGTTTATTGTAGCACTATTTACAATAGCAAAGACTTAGAACCAATCTGCATGCCAATCAATGATAGACTGGATAAGGAAATGTGGCACATATATTACATAGAATACTATGCAGCAATCAAAGTGAATCAGTTCATCTCCTTTGCAAGGACATGGATGAAGCTGAAAGCCATCATTCTCTCAAAGTAAAACAGGAACAGAAAACCAAACACTGCATGTCCTCACTCATGAGTGGGAGTTGAACAATGCAAACCTTGGGCACAGAGAGGGGAACATTACATACTAGTGCCCATGAGGGTGTGGGGAGCAGGAGGAGGGAGAACATTAGGAGAAATATCTAATGCTTGTGGGGCTTAAAACAGATGATGGTTGATAGGTGTAGCAAACTACCATAGCACATGTATAGCTATGTAACAGATCTGCACATTCTGCACCTGTATCCCAGAACTTAAAATGAATTAATAAAAAAGAAAAAAATTATAAATAAATAAAATTAAAATGGCAGTGATTGTCCAAAACAGCGATGTTCCTACTCTGCCAGTACCATTCTGTATATAGGCCATGACAAAGATTTCATGATGACACCAAAAGCAATTGCAACAAAAACAAAAATTAAATATGACCTAATTAAACTAAAGAGCTTCTTCACAGCAAAGAAATTATTAACAAACAACTTACAGAATTGAAGAAAATATTTGCAATCTGCACATTCACAAGTGTCTAATATCTGGAATCTTTAAGAAACTTTATGACAAACCAACAGCCAATATCATACTGAATGGGCAAAAACTGGAAGCATTCCCCTTGAAATGTGGCACTAGACAAGGATGCCCTCTCTCACCACTCCTATTCAATATAGTACTAGAAGTTCTAGCCAGAGCAATCAGGCAAGAAAAATAAATAAAAGATATTCAAATAGGAAAGGAGGAAGTCAAATTGTCTCTATTTGCAGACGACATGATTGTATATCTAGAAGACCCCATCGTCTCAGCCCCAAATCTCCTGAAACTGATAAGCAACTTCAGCAAAGTCTCAGGATACAAAATCAATGTGCAAAAATCACATGCGTTCCTATACACCAATAACAGACTTAAAGAGAGCCAAATCAAGAACAAACTTCCATTCACAATTGCCACAAAGAGAATAAAATATCTAGGAATACAACTAACAAGGAACGTAAAGGACCTCTTCAAGGAAAACTACAAGCCACTGCTCAACGAAATAAGAGAGGACACAAACAGATGGAGAAACATTCCATGTTCATGGTTAGGAAGAATCAATATCGTGAAAATGGCCATACTGCCCAAAGTAATTTACAGATTCAATGCTATCCCCATCAAGCTACCAATGACCTTCTTCAAAGAACTGGAAAAAACCATCTTAAACTTCATGTGGAACCAAAAGAGAGCCCGCATAGCCAAGTCAATTCTAAGCAAAAAGAACAAAGCGGGAGGCATCACACTACCGGACTTCAAACTATACTACAAGGCTACAGTAATCAAAACAGCATGGTACTGGTACCAAAACAGAGAGATAGACCAATGGAACAGAACAGAGGTCTCGGACACAATGCAACATATCTACAACCATCTGATCTTTGACAAACCAGACAAACACAAGTAATGGAGAAAGGATTCCCTGTTTAATAAATGGTGTTAGGAAAACTGGCTAGCCATTTGCAGAAAGCAGAAACTGGACCCCTTCCTGACAACTTACACTAAAATTAACTCCAGATGGATTAAAGACTTAAACATAAGACCTAACACCATAAAAACCCTAGAAGAAAATCTAGGCAAAACCATTCAGGACATAGGTGTAGGCAAGGACTTCATGACCAAAACACCAAAAGCATTGACAACAAAAGCCAAAATAGACAAATGGGACCTAATCAAACTCCACAGCTTCTGCACAGCAAAAGAAACAGTCATTAGAGTGAATTGGCAACCAACAGAATGGGAAAAAATTTTTGCAGTTTACTCATCTGACAAAGGACTGATATCCAGAATTTATGAAGAGCTAAAACAGATTTGCAAGAAAAAAATTAGCAAACCCATTCAAAAGTGGGCAAAGGATATGAACAGACACTTTACAAAAGAAGACATACATGAGGCCAACAAACATATGAAAAAATGCTCATCATCACTGGTCATCAGAGAAATGCAAATCACAACAACATTGAGATACCATCTCACGCCAGTTAGAATGGCGATCATTAAAAAATCTGGAGACAACAAATGCTGGAGAGGATGTGGAGAAATAGGAACACTTTTACACTGTTGATGGGAGTGTAAATTAGTTCAACCATAGTGGAAGACGATTCCTCAAGGACCTAGAAATAGAAATTCCATTTGACCCAGGAATCCCATTACTGGGTATATATCCAAAGGATTATAAATCATTCTACTATAAGGACACGTGCACACGAATGTTCATTGTAGCACTGTTTACAATAGCAAAGACCTGGAACCAACCCAAATGCCCATCGATGATAGACTGGACAGGGAAAATGTGGCATATATACACCATGGAATATTATGCAGCCATAAAAAAATGATGAGTTTGTGTCCTTTGTACGGACATGGATGAACCTGGAAACCATCATTCTCAGCAAACTGACAGAAGAGCAGAAGATCAAACACCACATGTTCTCACTCATAGGCGGGTGTTGAAAAATAAGAACACATGGACACAGGGAGGGGAGCACTACACACTGGGACCAGTTGAGGGGAAATAGGGGAGGGACGGTGGGGAGTGGGGAGTGGGGAGCTGGGGAGAGATAGCAAGGGGAGAGATACCAGATGTAGGTGATGGGGAGGAAGGCAGCAAATCACACCGCCACATGTGTACCTATGCAACAATCTTGCATGTTCTTCACATGTACCCCAAAACCTAAAATGCAATAAAATAAATAAATGGAAAAAAAAAGCAGGGAAAAAAAAAGAAACTTTATCAGTTTCAGAAGCAAAAAATCCAATTTAAGAGTTTGCAAATGACATGCGCAGACACCTTTTCAAAGACATAAATACAGCTAACAAGCATATGAAAAATTGCTCAATATTACTAATCATTAGAGAAATGCAAATCAAAAGCACAATGAAATACCACTTATACCAGTCAGACTGGCTATTGTTAAAAAGTGAAAATGAACAGTTGCTGTCTAGGTTGTGAAGAAAAGGGAACACTTATACACTGCCGATGGGAGTGTGAATTAGTTGAGCCATTGTGACAAGCAGTTTGGCAATTTCTCAAAAAACTTAAAACAGAATTATCATTTTCCCCAGAGATTCCATTACTATGTTTGTACCCAAAGGAATGTAAATCATTCTACTCTAAAGACATGCACACATATGTTCATCTGAGTACTATTCACAGTAGCAAAGCCATATAATCAATCTAGAAAATGTGGTACATATATACCAATAAATTCTATGCAGTCATAAAAAAAAAGAGATTGTATCTTCTTTATCAACATGGATGAAATTGGGTGCCATTATCCTAACCAAACTAACATAGAAACAGAAAACCAAATATCACATGTTCTTACTTATAAGTGGAAACTAAACATTGAGCACATATGGACATAAAGAAGAGAACAGACACCGAGGCATATTTAAAGTTGGAGGTTGGAAGGAGGGTAAGGATTGAAAAACAACTTATTGGATACTAGACTCATTATCTGAGTACAACAAACCCCAGTTACGTGCAATTTACTTACATGACAAGCATACACATGTACCTTTGATCCTGAAATAAAAGTTTAGAAAATTATACATATATGAAGAAAACAGTCTTATGGGTGTGGAATCAAAGTTACACTTGGAGAAATTTAGACTTATTTGTGAGATACTTACCCCTTCCTGATAGGAAAAAAAATTATATATATATATATATATATATATATATATATATATATATGTGTGTGTTTATAGTTACAGGTTTGGTTGTTTATTGTCTGTTTTCTCAAAGAAAATATATAAGGAACTTATCCCTATTCTTCATTTCTGAATGCTTAGTGTCTTGATTATACCTAATCTACAGAAAATGTGTATTTTTTGGTTGGATGAATATTTATAGATAAGATGGCAATTAGAAAGGAAATAATTTGGGGAAGTTATTACCTTATGTCCTTTATTATGTTTGTAAAGTGAAAAAGAGGCATTCTGTGGGTAAGTGAGGGTGGTGTGTAGTACAGTTTTAAAGTTAACTCTGAGAAGAATTGAAATAGGAAGTAAATGGATTGCCCAGCACATTTGGAATTCCAGATAAGGTTAAACTTTTCCAGTTTTGAACTCCTATTGATATTATATATGTAAAGCACAAAACAAATTAGCACATAGTAAGTCTTAGATGTATGTTAATTGCCGTCCTCTCCTTTTTCCTGGTACCATGAGGCATTTTAGCATTTGACTTGTTTAAGGTATGTTATCTCAATATTTCTACATTGTGTATGTCTTGATAGCAGAGACCATGTCTTATATTATTTTGTATTCTCAACGCTTTTTCCTCTTTTGACAGAATAATGATGACAGTAGCAATATGGGCAGACTCATGTATAGTATACCATGTTGTATATTGCAAAGTTTTTTTGCAAATCATCTCATTTGATCTTTAGAACAACATTGCTGTAGGTTTCACCGCAAACAGATGGATAAGCAGAACTCCACATCCTGCTAGGTAATCGATTTCAATACATACTCGTACTGAATCTGTGAGATGTTGCAGAAGGTGGATTTTGATGCATGGAATTTGTAAACTAGTGAAGAGGGCCATCAGAGATTGGTAGATACTAGCACCTTTTAAACAGTAATGTGTAAATTGTGAACAGAAACCTTTGGGAAAGGAATTAATTTGTTCAAGTGACAGTATTTCCTATGTCTTTTTAGACAAGATGCATAGTTGGTAATTCAGTAGCTCCTAAAACCTTTATGAGCTGTGGGAAAACTCTTGTTTTTAAAACAATTTCAGTTTATTTGAATCATCAGTGAGATAGGAAATAGTCTGCAAATCTCTGTAAATACTTCAAGACCAATATGATGCAGAAGATAAAGTAGGAAGAATTTGCTTAACAGCATCTAAAAATGGAGTTGAATTTTTATACATAACAGAAGTTTGAAAGTGTCCAGATAAAATTGTGTAAATAACTTCACGCTAAAGATGACATATCAGGAACTGCAAGCAGAATTAATAAAGTAACTATTGCACCATTCTTGATAACCAAATCTTGAAATATTTCCCAAAGCTCATATAGCTTATTTACTGATATGTGAATGGTGAGATGCCAATAGGGCAATAAATGTTCTTTATCTACCACAGCTTTAGTCTATTATGATTTCCCAAAATCTATATTAGCAAGTGCACCTAAACAAATTAAAATTCAACAGTACTACAATCAGAGAAAGGCATGCATTTTGGAATCAAACCACTCTGGATTATATTATTTATGGAGGGTTGTTTTTTCATAAAAAATAGTTTTCTAGCACCTTAGGTAGCTAGGAGTTGGAGAATCAAATGATTACTCTTTGTGTCTTTCACAGTAACGTCAACAGAACAACTTACAAAACCCTAGTTGCTATGGTTTTTCTGTGATAGAAAAATAGCAGGTTCCAGGTGTAGTGGGTCACGCCTGTAATCTCAGCCTTTGGAAGGCTGAGGTGGGCAGATCACTTGAGGTTAGGAGTTCAGTACCAGCCTGGCCAACATGGTGAAACCCTGTCTCTACAAAAAATACAAAATTAGCCAGGAGGCAGAGGGAGGAGAATCCCTTGAACCTGGGAGTCTGAGGTTGCAGTGAGCCAACATCTCACGATTGTACCTTATCCGGGGTCACAGAGTGAGACTCTGTCTCAAAAAAAAAAAAAAAAAAAAAAAAAGTGGCAGGAAAAGAGCTTATATTTCTTCCTTTCTTCTTTTATTTCAATAGGTTTTTGTGAAACAGGTGATGTTGTGCTGTTTAGTTACATGAATAAGTTCTTTAGTAATGATTTCTTAGATTTTGGTGCACCCATCACCTGAGCATTGTACACTGTACCCAATGTTTAGCCCTTTATTTCTCACCACCCTCCATCCTTTTTTTCCAAGTCCCCAAAGTCCAATGAATTATTCTTATGCCTTTGCTTCCTCATAGCTTAGCTCCCACATATGAATGAGAACAATGTTTGGTTTTTCATTTCTGAATTACTTCACTTGGAATAATAGTCTCCAATTCCATGCAGGTTTTTGCAAATGATTTTATTCCTTTTTATTGCTGAGTACTATTCCATGGGGTGTGTGTGTGTGTGTGTGTGTGTGTGTGTGTGTGTGTGTGTATGTGTGTGTACCACATTTTCTTTGTTCACTCATTGATTGATGGGCACTTCGGCTGGTTCCATATTTTTTCAATTGCAAATTGTGCTGCTATAAATGTATATGCAAGTTATCTTTTTCGTATAATGCCTTCTTTTTCTCTGGGTAGATACCTAGTAGTGGGATTGCTGGATCAAACAGTAGATCCACTTTTAGTTCTTTAAGGAATCTCCCCACTGTTTTTCATTTTTTAACAACCCACTTATCTTTAACTTTCCTTGGTTCTATATTAACTTCTTTTTTTTTTTTTCTTTTTTTGAGATGGAGTTTCGCTCTTGTTACCCAGGCTGGAGTCCAATGACGCGATCTCGGCTCACTGCAACCTCCGCCTCCTGGGTTCAAGCAATTCTCCTGCCTTAGCCTCCCGCGTAGCTGGGATTACAGGCATGCGCCACCATGCCCAGCTAATTTTTGTATTTTTAGTAGAGACAGGGTTTCACCATGTTGACCAGATGGTCTCGATCTCTTGACCTCGCGATCCACCCGCCTCGGCCTCCCAAAGTGCTGGGATTATAGGCGTGAGCCACCGTGCCCGACCTTATATTAACTTCTATACACTACTGTATCATTTCTCTTCTTTCTCTTTGTTCTTATACCTGTTAACATGGACAGCTGGTGAATTGGCCTTCACATTGGTGGATGTGCTGTTGTTTTACCATTGGGAAAAAGTTAGAAGATAGTGATCTGGCTCAGGTTCTATGAGTAACATAATCACGGCTTACAGACCTCAAGTCAGCACTTTCTGGATAGCTGAAAAAATTACACTTTAAAATCCTAAACCATGAAGGCCTTCAGAGCTAGTCTTTTGATTTTCTAATGACATATGGAAAATGATAAGAGACTCTACCATTCTATGTTGGGAAAATACATATATTTCTAATTTAAGAGGAGATTACTGAAGAGAGAAAAATATCTACCAAATGGGGAAAAAAATGATTTGGACAGTATTTAATCAAGTCTATGGTAGAAAGACTTTAAAATTATCAATGGCAAAAAAACGCAATTACTTTTGCACCAACAAATATTTTTATTGATTTTATTTTTTATAAATTTTTTGTGGTACATAGTAGGTGTACATATATGGAGTACATAAGATGTTTTGATACAGGCATACAATGCATAATAACCACATTAGAGTAAATGTCAAGCATTTATTCTTTCTTTGTGTTATAAACCATCTAATTATACTTCTAGCTATTTAAAAATACATAATAAACTATTGTTGACTATAGTCACCCTGTTGTGCTATTCAATACTAGATGTTACTCATTTTATATAATTATAATTTTGCATGCATTAATCATCCCCACCCCTACCCTCCACCCACTATCTTTCTCAGTCTTTGGTAACTATCATTCTACTCTTGATCTCCATGAGTTCAATTGTTTTAATGTTTAGCTTTCAAAAATATGTGAGAACATGTGTAATTTTGTTTTTTGGTACCTGGCTTTTTTCGTTTAACATAATAACCTCCAGTTCCAGACATATTATTGCAAATTATAAGATTTCGTTCATTTTTATGGCTGAATATTATTCCATTATATATATAAACCACATTTTAAAAAATCTATTCATCTGTTGATGGACACTTAGGTTGCTACCAATTTTGGCTATTGTGAATAGTATTGCAGTAAACACAGGAGTGCAGCTATCTTTTCAATATATTGATTTCCTTTCTTTGGGCTATATACCTAGCACTTTGAAATTGCTGAGTCATGTGGTTGCTCTATTTTGTTTTCTTGAGGAGCCTTCAAACTGTTATTCATAGTGGTTTCACTAATTTACATTCTCACTAACAATGTACAACATTTCACTTTCCTTCACATTGTTGCTGCTATTTGTTATTGATTGTCTTTTGGATGTAAGCCATTTTAACTGGGGTGAGATGATGTTTCATTAGAGTTTTGATTTGTATTTCTCTGATGATCAGTAATATTGAGCACCTTTTCAAATGCCTGTTTGCTATTTACCTGTCTTCTTCTGAGAAATGTCATTTACATTTATTCTTAGTTATCATTTTATTTGCAGCTACTGTAAATGAGATTATTTCTTGTTTTCTTTTTTAGATTGTTCATTGTTGGCATGTGGATATACTACCGATTTTTGTATGCTGATTTTATATGCTGCAATGTTGCTGATTTTTTTATTAGTTCTAAGTCTTTGAGTTTTTTCAAATATAAGATCATATCAAACAAAGATAATATGGCCTCTTTTATTCCAATTTGTATGCTCTTTATTTCTTTTTGTTGTCTGATTGCTCTTACTGGGACATTCAATATCACATTGAATAACAGTGATGTAAGTGGGAATATTTGTCATGTTTTGATCTTAGATGAAAGGCATTCAGTTTTTCCTCAGTATGATAGTAGCTGTGGGTCAGTGGAATATGGCTTTTACTGTGTTGAGGTATATTTCTTATATACCCAGTTTTTGGTAGTTTTATTCAGGAGGGATGTTGAACATTACCAAATTCTTTGTCAGCATCAGTTGAATTTATCATATGATTTTTATCATATGACTTTTGTCCTACATTCTGTTGATACAATATATTACATTGGCTGATTTGCATATGTTGAACTGTTCCTGCATCCCTGGGATAAATTCCACTTGATCATGATGAATGATCTTTTTAATGTGTTGTTGAATTCGTTTTGCTAGTGTTATGTTGAGGATTTTTGCATTATTTTGTTTTCTTTTGTTTTGATTGAGACTGAGTCTTGCTCTTTCACCAGATTGGAGTGCAGTGGCATGATCTCAGCTCAGTTCAAGCAATTCTCCTACCTCAGCCTCCCGAGTAGCTGGGACTACAGACATGCACCACCAGACCCAGCTAATTTTTTTATTTTTAGTAGAGACAGTGTTTCATCATGATGGCCAGGATGATCTCGAGCTTTTGACCTAATGATCTGCCCACCTCAGCCTCCCAGTGTGCTGGGATTACAAGTGTGAGTCACCGTATCTGGCCTTTTGCATCAATATTAATCAGTGATCTTGGTCTGCAGTTTTGTTTTTGTTTTTTTTTTTTTAATATGTCTTTGTCTGATTTTGTTATCTGAGTAATTCTGGCCTCGTAGCATGAGTATGGAAGTCTTCCTTCCTCTTTAATTTTTTGGAATAGTTTGAGGAGGGATGACATTATTTCTTCAACTGTTTGCTAAGATTCAGCAGTGAAGCCAGTTTGCTGGGAGATGTTTTATCTTGTCTTCAATCTCATTGCTTGTTATTGGTCTGTTCAGGTTTTATATTTTTTCATGGTTCAATCTTGGTAGGTTGAATTTGTCTAGGAATTTGTTAATTTCTTCTAAATTTTCCAATTTATTGGCACATAGTTGCTCGTTGTAGCCTCTAATAATTCTTTTACTTTCTGCAGTATTGGTTGTAATGTTTCCTTTTTATCCATAATTTTATTTATTTGCATTTTCTCTTTTTTTCTTATTCTAGCTAAAGGTATATCAATTTCATTTGTCTTTTTGAAAAATCAACTTTTCCTTTCATCCATCTTTTGTGTGTTTTTTATTATAATTTTATTTATTTCCACTCTGATTTTTATTATACCTTCTACTAATTTGAGGTTTAGATTGTTCTTGCTTTTATAGCTTTTTAATGTGCATCATTAAGTGGTTTATGTGAAATATTTCTATTTTTTGATGCAGAAACTTATGCCTATCAACGTTCTTTCTAGTGTTGCTTTCTCTCTATCTCATTGTATTAGTCTGCTCTCACATTGCTATAAAGAAATACCTGAGACTGGAACTTTTATAATGAAGTTTAGTTGGCTCATGGTTAGTATTGGAAGTTCTGGTCAGGGCAATCAGGAAAGAAAAAGAAATCAAGGGTATTCAATTAAGCAAACAAGAAGTCAAATTGTCTCTATTTGCAGACGACATGATTGTATATTTAGAAGACCCCATCTTCTCAGCCCAAAATCTTCTTAAGCTGATACGCACCTTTAGCAAGTTCTCAGGATACAAAATCAACGTGCAGAAATCACAAGCACTCCTATACACTAATCACAGACAAAAAGCTAAATCATGAGTGAAGTTCCATTCACAATTGCTGCAAAGAGGATAAAATACCTAGGAATAAAACTAACAAGGGATGTGAAGGACCTTTGCAAGGAGAACTACACAACTACTACTCAAGGAAATAAGAGGACACAAACAGATGGAAAATCATTCCATGCTCATGGTTAGAAATAATCAATATCATGAAAATTGCCATACTGTCAAAAGTAATTTATAGATTCAATGTTATCCCCATCAAGCTACCATTGACCTTCTTCACAGAATTGGAGAGAAACACCATAAACTTCATATGGAACCAAAAGCCTGCATAGCCAAGACAATTCTAAGCAAAAAAAAAAAAAAAAAAAAAAAAGCTGGAAGCATCACACAACCTGACTTCAAACTATGCTACAAGGCTACTGTAACCAAAGAGCATGGTACTGGTACCAAAACAGACATTTAGACCAATGGGACAGGACAGAGGCCTCAGAAATAACACCACACATCTAAACCATCTGGTGTTTCACAAACCTGACAAAAACAAGCAATGGGGAAAGGATTTTCTGTTTAATAAATGGTGTAGTAAAACTGGGTAGCCATATGCAGAAAAGTGAAACTGGATCCCTTTCTTACACCTCATACAAAAATTAACCCTAGATGGATTAAATATTTAAACGTGAGGCCTAACACCATAAAAATTCTAGAAAAAAACCTAGGAAATACCACCCAGGACATAGGCATGAGCAAGGACTTCATGACTAAGATGCCAAAAGCAATGGCAACAAAAGCCAACATAGACAAATGGGATCTAATTAAACCAAAGAGATTCTGCACAGTAAAAGAAGCCATCATTAGAGTGAGCCAGCAACCAACAGAATGGGGAAAAAAATTTGCAATCTACCTATCTGACAAAGGGCTAATATACAGGCTGTAGAAGAAGCATAGTGGCTTCTGCTTCTGAAGAGGCCTCAGGGAGCTTTCATTCGTGGCAAAGGGGGAGCCAACACTTCAAATGGCTGGAGCAGGTGAAAGAAGGCTGGAGGTGTCACATACTTTTAAACAACCAGATCTCACAAGAGCAGCCACACTGTGGTAATACGTCTCCATGATTCTATCCACTCCCATCAGGCCCCACCTCCAACACTGGGAATTACAATTTGACATGAGATTTGGGAAGGGACAGATACAAATCATATCACCCATCCATGGCTTTTGATATGTCACATTTCCATTATAATTTTTTACAAGAATTTTTTTTTAATTCTTAATTTCTTCATTGACTCATTGGTCATTCAGGGCAATAGTGCTTAATTTCTGTGTTCGTAGAGCTTCCAAATTCCTCTAGTAACTGATTTCTAGTTCTATTCTTTTGTGGTCACAGAAGATAGTTGATGGAATTTGAAATTTTTTGAATGTTTTAAGACTTGGTTTTGACCTAATATATGGTCTACCTTTAAGAATGATCCATGTGCTGAGGAGAATAAGGTGTATTCTGCAGCCTTTTGATGAAATGTTCTGTAAATATTTGTTACATCTTTTGGTCAATAGTGCAGATTAACTCCAATGTTTTTTGTTGATTTTTTTTGTCTGAGTCATCTGACAAGTGCTGAATTTCACTTGTTCAAGTCTCCAGCTATTATTGTATTGTGGCCTGTCAATTTAGCTCTAATAATTGCTTTATACGTCTGGGTACACCACTGTTGCATGCATATATATTTAAAATTGTGATATCTTCTTGCTTAATCAATTTCATCATTATATACTGACCTTCTTTATCTTTTTAAAGGTTTTGTCCTAAAATCTATCCTGTCTGCAATAATTGTAGCTATTGCTGCTCTTTTAAAAAAATTATTATTATTATTTAAGCTCTGAGATGCATGTGCAGAATGTGCAGATTTGTAACAGAGGTATGCATGTGCGATGGTGGTTTGCTGCACCCCTCAACTCATCATCTATGTTAGGTATTTCCCTTAGTGCTATCGCTCCCCTAGCCTCCCACCCCCTGACAGGCCCTGTTGTCTGATGGTCCCCTCCCTAGGTCCATGTGTTCTCATTGTTCAACTCCCACTTATGAGTAAGAACATGTAGTGTTTGCTTTTCTGCTCTTGTGTTAGTTTGCTGAGAATGGTGGTTTCTAACTCCATCCATGTCCCTGCAAAGGACACGAACTCATCCTTTTGTATGGTTGCATAGCATACCATGGTGTGTATGTGCCACATTTTCTTTATCCACTCTATCAATGATGGGCATTTGGGTTGGTTCCAAGTCCTTGCTATTGTGAACAGTGATGCAGTAAACATACGTGTGCATGTGTCTTTAAGGTAGCATGATTTATAATTCTTTGGCTATATACCCAGTAATGGGATTGCTGGTTTAAATGGTATTTCTAGTTCTAGATCCTTGAGGAATCGCCACACTGTCTTCCACAATGGTTGAACTAATTTACACTCCCACCCAACAGTGTAAAAGTGTTCTTATTTCCCTATATCCTCTCCAGCATCTGTTGCTTCCTGACTTTTTAAAAAATTATTATACTCTAATTTCTGGGGTACATATTCAGATCTTGCAGGATTGTTACATAGGTATACACTTGCCTTGGTGGTTTGCAGCCTCCATCCCCCGTCCCCTACATTAGATATTTCTCCCAATGTTATCCCTCCCTAATCTTCCAACCCTCATCCCTCCCCTAGCTCCCCACCCCCCAACACACCCCAGTGTATGACGTTCCCCTCTCTGTGTCCATGTGTTCTCATCGTTCAACACCCATGTATGAGTGAGAACATGTGTGTTTCATTTTCTGTCCTTGCATCACTTTGCTGAAAATGATGGTTTCCAGATTCATCCATATTCCTGCAAAGGATATGAACTCATCCTTTTTTATGGCTTCATAATATTCCATGGTGTATATGTGCCACATTTTCTTTATCCAGTCAATCATTGATGGGCATTTGGGTTGGTTCAATGTCTTTGCTATCGTGGACAGTGCCACAATGAACATACATGTGCATGTGTCTTTATGACAGAACAATTTTCTGACATTTTAATGATTGCCTTTCTAACTGGCATGAGATGGTATCTCATTGTGGTTTTGGTTTGCATTTCTTTAATGACCAGTGATGGTAAGGTTTTTTTAATGTGTTTGTTCGGTGTATAAATGACTTTTTTTGAGGATTTTCTGTTCATAGTCTTCAAACTTTTTGATGTTTTTTTTTTTTCTTCTAAATTTATTTAAGTTCTTTGTAGATTCTGGATATTAGCCCTTTGTCAAATGGGTAGACTGCAGAAATTTTCTTCCATTCTGTAGGTTGCCTGTTCACTCTGATGATAGTTTCTTTTGCTGTGCAGAAGCTCTTTAGTTTAGTTAGATCCCATTTGTCAATTTTGGCTTTTGTTGCCATTGCTTTTTGTGTTTTAGTCATGAAGTCTTTGCCCATGCCTATGTCCTGAATGATGTTGCCTAGGTTTTCTTCTAGGGTTTTTATGGTTTTAAGTCTTACGTTTGAGTCTTTAATCAATCTTGGGTTAATTTTTGTATAAGGTGTAAGAAAGGGATCCAGTTTCAGTTTTCTGATATGGCTAGCCAGTTTTCCCAACACAATTTTTAATAGGGAATCCTTTCCCCCTTGCTTGCTTTTGTCAGGTTTGTCAAAGATCAGAGGGTTGTTGATGTGTGGTGTTATTTCTGAGGCTTCTGTTCTGTTTTATTGGTTTATATATCTGTTTTGATACCAGTACCATGCTGTTTTGATTACTGTAAACCTGTAGTATAGTTTGAAGTCAGGTAGTGTGATCCCTCCAGCTTTGTTCTTTTTGGCTAGTATTGTTGTGGCTATGCAGGCTTTTTTTTTCTTTTTTTATTTTGGTTTCTTATGAAATTTAAAGTAGTTTTTTTCTAATTCTGTGAAGAAAGTCAATGGTAGCTTAATGGGGATTCCGTTGAATCTATAAATTACTTTGGGCAGTATAGCATTTTTATTATATTCTTCCATTGATACTTTATATTCGACCCTTGCCTTTAAGAGGCAAATGAATGTGACAAACAGGTGAATCGTGCTTGGTTCTGAGACAGTGAAGGAATTTTCCTAGTATTTAAATATATTTACATAACCAGTTGTATAAATCTAAATATAAAGCCAATCTCCAGTAAGTTTTAAGATGCCACTTGCCAACTTTGTGAAAAGCTTAACATTACTTACAAAGTCTAATCATATCTTTAGAAGGTGTAAACCGTGATAGCATTTACTGAATTGGAATTACTTTTAAAATTCAAAAACTGAACATATTCATTTAACCACAAACCAGTCTTAGTTTTAAATCAGGACTGCCCAACAAGATATTCTGTCAGTCATTCATGATATGAATTTTGGTTTGTGAGATCTATTAAAGTGCACATAAAAAAGTCATGGGACATTTATTTTGTAATAAATAAGGCAGTGGCCAAGTCTGCTGTTTCTGTCTTCTTAATGCTGGCAAATATTATTTTTGCTCCAGGGATGTACTTCTTGAGATTCTCCAAATACTACATCAGTGTATCTTCTCCCCAGGTGATGCTCCCTTTTTTTTATTTGCATCTGTGTGAGAGAATCCAATGGTCTTACCGATCTTCCATCTGAAGAGACCACTGTGATTTGGCCCCGTCTTGTGCTTGTCCTTCTTTTCCACGGTGTGGCACTGAGCACACTTCTGAACAAAAATCTTCTTGCCTTTCTCAATATCACCCCTATTTAATTCTCTTTTACATTGCTGGTGCAATGAAGGTTTCATCTCCAAAGCCAAACGTCCCACTCTCTCTCTCTTCCTCCTTTCTTTAAAAAAAAAAAGATAGGGGAGTCTGTTTCTTTGTTCTGAGCTTCCTGGAGCTTGGGCAGGTGTAATACAAGCACTCCTGTGGCCACTACCGCTGAGACTGCACTGGGTCAGACCTGAAGCCACCACGACATTGTGTCTCACCTAAGGCCTGTGGTATCCACTGCCCAGCTACAACCTATGTTCATGAAGGATCTAGGGCTCCACAATCAGAAGTTGGTGAAGCCAGCTAGCCTTGTTCCTTCCTTCCAGGTGCCAAGTTTCCCCCAGTCCTGGGAAGGTCTAGAGCTGTAGTCCAGGAGCCTGGACTTCATAGCCAAGTCACAAGACAAAGTCCTTCCCATTCTCTCCTTTTTTTCAATCAGAGAAGCCTCTGTGGCCTCCACTGTCCCAGGCTCAAGACAGGTTTTTCCTGGCTACTGCCAATGTTCACTCAAGGCCCTAGTGCTCTTCAGTCAACTTTTGTTGAATGCTACGAAGTCTGGAACTCTCCCTTTAGGGCAGGGAGCCCCCCGCTGTCTCAGGTCATGTCCAGAAATGTCATACAGGAGCCAAGACTTGAAACTGAGGACTCCAGGAGCTGCTTAGAGCTCTTCTGCATCTGGCTAAGCTGGTACCTAAAGTGCAAGACAAAGTCCCATTTACTTTTCCCTCTCCTTTTCTAAAACATAAGGAGTCATAAAAAAAAAAAGAAAGAAAGATCATTACAGCTCAGAATGTGCTGTTTCACCTGAAACCAGCACACCTTAAGTCTCAACCAAGGCCCGTGCAAGTACTGCCTATTACTACTGATGATTCAGGGTCCAAGGGCTTGTTTGTCAACAGGTAGTGAATTCTGCCAGGATTGGGTCATTTTCTTCAAGGTAGTACATTTCCTTCTGGCCCAGAGTGTGTCTAGAAGTGTCATCTAGGAGTTAGGGCCTGGAATGGGAGCCTCAAGACTCTACCTGCTGCCCTATCTGACTGTAGCTGAGCTGGTACCTAAGTTGCAAGACAAAGTCCTCTTTACTGTCCCTTCTCTCCTCAAGCAGAAGGAAGGATTTTGTCCTGGAGCTGCAAACTGCGCTGCCTGGAGCTGCGGGATTGATATGGCAAGCACTTTCTCGGTCACCCGGCTGGTGTTTTACTAGGTCACATGTCCTGCAAGTGTGCCTGGTGCTGAGCCCATCACAGCACCCGGACTTGCCCAGGGATTCCAGTCCTTGTGGCCTAGGCTGCCTTTGATGTGTTTTGAGGACTGCAAAGCACTGTAGCCTGTCATGGTGGGGCTTTCCTGAATTGAGATTCCAAATGCTGGGATGAGTGACTCTCCTCTAGCTAAGGATGTTCTAAATGGCCCCTCCATGGGTTCTAGCTTTGTTATGTCTCATGTTCCTTCCCACTGACTGTTACAGAACAGCACTGAGTTCTAATGCAGTGTCCCACAATCATTGTATTCTCTCTCGCTCAAGTGCACATTCTCTCTGTATCTCCTGTGTCTGCTGCCATATATGGAGGAATGCGTTATCAATTCAAAACTGAACTTTCTTTTTCTTTTCTATTTTTTCATTTTACTTTAAGTTCTGAGGTACATGTGCAGATCTTGCAGGACTGTTGCATAGGTATACACATGCCATGGTGGTGTGCTGCCTCAATCCCCTTGTCACCTACATCAGGTATTTCTCCCAATGTTATCCCTCCCCAACCTCCCTACCTTCTGCTGTCTCTTCTCTAGCCCCCCACCCCCCAACACACCCCAGTGTGTGATGTTCCCCTCCCTGTATCCATCCATGTGTTTTCATTGTTCAACACCCGCCTATGAGTGAGAACATGCAGTGTTTGGTTTTCCGTTCTTGTGCCAGTTTGCTGAGAATAATCATTTCCAGATTTATCCATATCCCTATGAAGGACATGAACTCATCCATTTTTATGGCTGCATAGTATTCCATGATGTATATGTGCCACATTTTCTTTATCAAGTCTATCATTGATGGGCACTTAGGTTGGTTCCAGGTCTTTCCTACTGTAAACAATGCCACAATGAACATATGTGTGCATGTGTCTTTATAATAGAATGATTTATAATCCTTTGGGTATATACCCAGTAATGGGATTGCTGGGTCAAATGGAATTTCTATTTCTAAATCCTTGAGTAATTGCCACACTGTCTTCCACAATGGTTGAACTAATTTACACTCCCAT
The DNA here is from genome assembly GCF_009761245.1 of Sapajus apella. Lineage (NCBI taxonomy): Eukaryota > Metazoa > Chordata > Mammalia > Primates > Cebidae > Sapajus > Sapajus apella. The sequence goes on from NW_022437031.1 coordinate 2,317,134, forward strand.
CAACAGTGTAAAAGTATTCCTATTTCTCCACATCCTCTCCAACATCTGTTGCCTCCAAATTTTTTAATGATCACCATTCTAACTGGTGTGAGGTGGTATCTCAATGTAGTTTTGATTTGCATTTCTCTAATGACCACTGATGATGAGCATTTTTTCATCTGTTTTCTGGCCTCATAAATGTCTTCTTTTGAAAAGTGCCTGTTCATGTCTTTCACCCACTTTTGAGTGGGTTTGTTTGTTTGTTTTCTGGTAAATCTGCTTTAGTTTGTTTTTAGATTCTGTGTATTAGCCCTTTGTCAGATGGGTAGATTGCAAAAATTTTTTCCCATTCTGTTGGTTACTGGTTCACTCTAATGATTGTTTCTTTTGCTGTGCAGAAACACTTAAGTTTAATTAGATCCCATTTGTCTATTTTGGCTTTTGTTGCCATTGCTTTTGGTGTTTTAGCAATGAAGTCCTTGCCTATGCCTATGTGCTGAATGGTTTTTCCTAGGTTTTCTTCTAGGGTTTTTATGGTGTTAGGTCTTATGTTTAAATTGTTAATCCATCTGGAGCTGATTTAAGTGTAAGGTGTAAGGAAGGGTTCCAGTTTCTGCTTTCTGCACATGGCTAGCTAGTTTTTCCAACGCCATTTATTAAACAGGGGAATCTTTTCCCCATTGCTTGTTTTTGTCAGATTTGTCAAAGATCATATGGTTGTGGATGTGTGTCATTAGTTCTGAGGCCTCTGTTCTGTTCCATTTGTCTATATCTCTGTTTTGGTACCATTACCATGCTGTATTGATTACAGTAGCCTTGTAGTATAGTTTGAAGTCAGGTAACATGATGCCTCCTGGCTTTGTTCTTTTTACTTAGGATTGTCTTGGCTATGCAGGCTCTCTTTTGGTTTCATATGAAGTTTAAAATGTTTTTTTTTTTTTCCAGTTCTGTGAAGAAGGTCAATGGTAGCTTCATGGGGATAGCATTGCATCTATAAATATCTTTGGGTATAATGACCATTTTCATGATATTGATTCTTTTTTTTTTTTTTTTTTTTTTTTTGAGCGGGGGTTTGCTTTTTTTACCCCGGCTGGGGTGCAATAGCGCGATCTCGGCTCACTGCAGCCTCCGCCTCCTGGGTTCAGGCAATTCTCCTGCCTCAACCTCCTGAGTCGCTGGGATTACAGGCACACGCCACCATGCCCAGCTAATGTTTTGTATTTTTAGTAGAGGCGGGATTTCACCATGTTGACCAGGATGGTCTCAATCTCTTGACCTCGTGATCCACCCGCCTCAGCCTCCCAAAGTGCTGGGATTACAGGCTTGAGCCACCACACCCGGCCCGATATTGATTCTTTTTAACCATGAGCATGGAATGTTTTCTCATCTGTTTCTATCCTCTCTTATTTCCTTGAGCAGTGGTTTGCAGTTCTCCTTGAAGAGGTCCTTCACATCCTTTGTTAGTTTGTATTCCTAGGTATTTTATTCTCTTTTTTTCTGATTTATTTTACTTTAGGTGCATACTATATCTGGCATTTCTCCCCATGTTATCCCTCCCCACCTTTCCCTCCCTCCCCACCACCCACTCTCTCCCATACCCCCCCAACTGTCCCCTGTGTGTGATGCTCCTCTCCCTGAGTCCACGTGTTCTCGTTGTTCACACCCACCTGATTGAGAACATATGGTGCTTGGCTTTCTGTTCTTGGGTCAGTTTGCTGAGAATGATGGTTTTCAGATTCATTCAAGTCCCTACAAAGGACATGAACTCATCGTTTTTTATGGCTGCGTAGTATTCCATGGCGTATATGTACCACATTTTCTTTGTCCAGTCTATCATAGATGGGCATTTGAGTTGGTTACAGGTCTTTGCTATTGTGTACAGGGCTGCAATGAACATGCATGTGCATGTGTCTTTATAGTAGAACAATTTATAGTTCTTTGGACATATACCCAATAGTGGGATTGCTGGGTCAAATGGAATTTCTATTTCTAGATCCTTGAGGAATCACCACACTGTCTTCCACAATGGTTGAACTAATTTACACTCCCACCAACTGTGTAAGAGTGTTCCTATTTCTCCACATCCTCTCCAGCATCTGTTGTCTCTAGATTTTTTAATGATCACCATTATAACTGGCGTGAGATGATATCTCAGTGTGGTTTTGATTTGGTATTTTATTCTATTTGTAGCAATTGTAAATGGCAGTTAGCTCTTGATTTGTCTCTCTGTTTGTCTGTTATTGGTGTATAGGCATGCTTGTGATTTCTGCACATTGATTTTATATCCTGAGACTTTGCTGAAGTTGCTTATCAGCATGAGGAGATTTTGGGCTGAGAGGATGGAGTCTTCTAAATATACAATCATGTCATCTGCAAATAGAGACAATTTCACTTTCTCTTTTATTAAAGGAATAATACCATTTATTTTTTTTCTTGCCTGATGCTCTGGCTAGAATTTCCAATACTCTGTTGAACAGGAGTGGTGAGAGAGGGCATCCTTTTCTAGTGCCAGTTTTCAACGGGAATGCTTCCAGTTTTTGCCCATTCAGTATGATGTTGGCTGTGGGTTTCTCATAAATAGCTTTCATTATTTTGAGATATGTTCCACTGATAACTAGTTTATTGAAGGTTTTTAGAATAAACGGCTATGGAATTTTGTTGAAGGCCTTCTCTGCATCTATTGAGATGGTGATGTGGTTTTTGTCTTTGTTTCTATTTATGTGATGGATTATGTTTATAGATTTGCATATGTTGAACCAGCCTTGCATCCCCAGGATGAAGCCTACTTGATGGTGATGGAGAAGCTTTTTGATATGTTGTTGCATTCGGTTTGCCAGTATTTTATTAAATATTTTTGCATAAATGTTCATCATAGATATTGGCCTGAAGTTTTCTTTTTTAGTTGTGTCTCTGCCAGGTTTTGGTACCAGGATGATTTTGGTCTCATAAAATGAGTTAGGGTGTATTCCCTCCTATTGTATTGTTTGGAATTGTTTCAGAAGGAATGGTACCAGTTCCTCTTTGTATGTCTGGTAGAATTCAGCTGTGAACCCATCTGTGCTTGGACTTTTTGGGTTGATAGGCTATTAAAAAATATGGAACACTTCACGAATTTGCATCTCATCCTTGCGCAGGAGCCATGCTAATCTTCTCTGTATTGTTCTAATTTTTAGTATATATGCTGCTGAGGTGAGCATGAAAACTGTATTTTCTACCCTTTTCAGTGCCTTTTTCAGGAATATGAAGCTAAAAACAGGCATTGCATTTGTTCGTCTGATTTTTGGTTCTCATAAAGGTGCTTTTCTGTGTGGATACTTGTTCAGTTTTGTGTTCCTGTTGAGAAGCTGATCGGTGAATGCTTCTATTCAGCCATCTAGCTCTGCCTCTTCCATCTGAATTATTTTATTCTTAAATGGGTAAATTAGAGGTTTGGAGAAAGGGAGTTTAGATTTAACTAGAATTATATGCTTTATTTTTTACTTTGTCTACAAGGCCTGTCATTTTTTAAAATTACAGTATTAGTAATGATTCGTGTCTATTATAGAATCATCATAATTATTGACTGAAAGATCACATTTTCATTCTTCCTAGACTTTAGCTTAAAATACTTATAGAGACACAACACAAACTCATATCAACAAACTATGGATGTTCTATTCCCTGGCTTGTAAGCAAAGTGAAAATTAAAATGGGTAGGCAACATGTAATTAAGATTTATTTACAAAATTGTAGCCTTACCTTCTGAGAGATGTTTTCCTGGTTATAAAAGTAGCTTGATTTCTAAACTGAAGATACATCATTGTTAACAAAATTGGCTCTTTAAAAAACCTCACATATTTTGAAAATAACTCTTTCTTCTTTGTTTCTGAATTGTGTTTCACTGAATTTTCTGTATATTTGAATTTGAGAGAATGTCAGTAACCTGTTATCTGCTGCTAATTTCCTACTCCTTTTTTCTACAGCTTTCATATGCAAGCTTTTGGGAAGGTACAAAATATTATTTTTAAGAAAATCTAGTGTTAGTATTTCACAGTTTTATTCAAAACTACTATTCTTCCTGTCTTGTAACTGCAGTAATCCATTATCTGCCTAGCTTAATTGCAGAATAACTTGTTACATGTAAATATATGTATTGTAGAAATGGTAGCTTTTCACTTTATAGGAAAAAATATTTCCAGTTTTGATGCATACTTATAGAATCTTTGATTTCATAATAGAAAATGCCAAATGTATTTTGATTTTTTTTTGTTCAGCAGGATTATCATTAGCATTCTTTATCTCTATTTTGAAGTTTCTCCCTTCTTTCATGGTTGTCACTTATCACTGTTATTAAATTCAATTCTAGTTTGTTTAGCTAAATCCACCACTTACCAGCAAAAGAAGTAACCACAATTTTAAAGAGTTGTATGTTAATAAAAGTTAGCAGACCTGAAGGACGGTCAAGGGGCACCTTGGTACACAACATAAATAGAATTAAAACAAAAATCTTGTGATCATCTCAAAACTTACAGGAAAGGCATTTGGCTAAATTCAGCATCCCTTATTATTAAAACCCTCAGCAAAATCAGCATAGAATTGATATACCTTAATGTAATAAAAGCCACGTATGAAAAATCCACAGCCAACATACTACTGAATGGGAAAAGTTCAAAGCATTCCCTTCTGAAAACTGGAACAAGACAGGATGCCTACTCTTACCACTTTTCTTTGGCATAGTACTGGAAGTTCTAGCCAGATCAAGTGAAAGTAATAAAGGGCATCCAAATTGGTAAGGAGGAAATCAAACTGTCACCGTTCACTGGTAACATAATCATATAGCTAGAAAACCCTAAAGACCCACCCAAAAAGCTCCTAGAACTGGTAAATGAATTCAACAACGTTTCTGCATACAAAATTAATGTACACAAATCGGTAGCTCTGCTCTACACCAACAGTGATCAAGCTGAGAATCAAGTCAAGAACTCAACCCCTTTCACAATAGCTGCAAGAAAAGTAAAATACTTAGAAATATACCTAACCAAGTGTGTTAAAGACCTCTACAGGAAAAACTACAAAACACTGCTAAAAGAAATCATAGAGGACACAAAACAAATGGAAACACAGCCCATGCTCATGGATGGCTAGAATCAATATTCAGAAAACAACCATACTACCAAAGCAGTCTATAAATTAATGCAGTTTGAATAAAAATAACAGTTATTCTTCACAGAACTAGAAAATAATCATTATAAAAATCATATGGAGCCAAAAAAGAGCACACATAGCCAAAACAAGACTAAGCAAAAAGAACAAATCTGGAGGCATCACATTACCTGACTTCAAATTATAGTATAAGGCCATAGTCACAAAAACAGTGTGATACTGGCATAAAAACAGGCACGTAAAACAATGGAACAGATTACAGAACCCAGAAATAAAGCCAAATAGTACAGCCAACTAATCTCTGACAAAGCAAACAAAAACACAAAGTAGGGAAAGGACACCCTATTCAACAAATGGTATTTGGATAATTGGCAAGCCACATGTAGAAGAATAAAACTGGATCCTATTCTCTCACCTTATACAAAAATCAACTCAAGGTGGATTAATAATTTAATTGTAAGACCTGAAACTATGAAGATTCTAAAAGCTAACATCAGAAAATGTCTTTCTAGACATTTGCTTAGGCAAAGACTTAATGATCAAGAACTCAAAAGCAAATACAACAAAAACAAAGATAAATAGATAGGACTTAATTAAACTGAAATGCTTCTGCACACCGAGGAAGGTGGGAGCTTTATCTACAAGTCCCTGACGGGCTGCTGCCTTTATTCAGAGATGCCCTGCCCTGCAAGGAGGGAGTCTAGTGACAGAGTCTGCCTGCAGAAGTCTTGCTAAGCTGTCGTGGGCTCCTCCCTGTTTGAATTTTCTGGTGACTTTGTTTACATGGGTGAGTTTGAAACTGCCTACTCAAGCCACACCAATGGTGGACACCCCGCCCCCCCCAGCTCAAATATGCCAGGTCAAGCTGAGACTTCTCTTTTGACTGCAAGAATTTCAAGCCAGTGGTCTTTGCTCACTGGTCTTCATAGGGGTGGGACCAGCTGAGCCAGATCACTTGGCTTTCTGACTTCAGCCCCCTTTTTCAGGGGAGTGAACAATTCTGCCTTGCTGGAGTAAGGAAAAAAAACTACTGTGGCTAGCTCGGTGTCTTCCCAAACCACCGCACAATTTTGTGCTGGAAACCCAGGGCCCTTGTGTTGTAGGCATCAGAGAGAATCTCCTGGTTTTTGAGTTGTGAAGTTTGTAGGAAAAGCGCAGTAACTGGGCCAGTGTGCCGGAAACAGTCCCTAATGGTTTCCCTTTGTTAGGAGAGGGAGTTTCCTGGTTTCTTGTACTTCCCAGGTGAGGTGGTGACCCACCCTACTTCAGCTCGCATTCCTTGGGCTGCACCCACTGTCCAACCAGCCCCAGTGAGAAGTTTCAGGTACCTCAGTTGGAAATGTGGAGATCACCTGCATTCTGCATCACTCTCGCAGGGAGCTACACACCAGAGCTATTCCTATTCGGTCATCTTGCATTTATTCTGCTTTGTTTTCCTGTTTTGTTTTGTTTTTGAGATGGAGTCTCTCTCTGTTGCCCAGGCTGGAGTGCAATGATGTGATCTTGGCTCACTGCAACCTCTGCCTCCTGGGTTCAAATGATTCTCCTGCCTCAGCCTCCCGAGTAGCTGGGATTACAGGTGCCCACCACCATGCCTGGCTAATTTTTGCATTTTTAGTAGAGACCGGGTTTCACCATGTTGGCTACATTCATCTCGAAAACCTTACCTCTTGATCTGCCCGTCTCAGCCTCCCAAAGTGCTGGGACTATAGGTGTGAGCCACTCCACCTAGCCATTTTAATATTTTATATTTTGAGTTTTATTTAAACATTGACAATTCAGGTGTCACTAAAAATAGCAAAGTAAGGGACTCCAGAGCGTCATAACTCTTCACTCACAATCAGTGAGCATGGAAAAAATGTCAAAATCAATTCTTGCTAAACTCTTGGATCCGGTGAAAAACTTAAAACAATCAGAGGATTACTTGATAAAGATAGAAGCTGCTGTGTTGCAGTAAAAGAGTATTGTGGTATTTTAAATAATTCATCTACTATCTCTACAACCAAGATTGGTGGCAACCATAAGAGCAACCTGTATTCCTGATGCACATTTCTAGTGTCAGAGGGAGCACTATTAGCTTGCCTTTGTTGCATCCTTTTTGCAGCAGTCCCAGGCTGGGGCACATTGCTTGGAAGCTTTTTCTGAATATATTGTTTAAAAACATGAGTATTGGCTCCAGCAACCTGGAAAAAAGAACGACAGTTTAGACAAGAAATGGACAGACTGAAAATCTTTTGGAGAAGATTGTAGGAGACACTCAGGGACTAGGGACTTCTAAAACTCTGTGTATACCAGAAAATCAAGAAAACATACATGCACAAAATTGAACACTTTCTCACAAAAGGCCTGAGAAGACCCTAGTGTTTGAGACCCCTGGCTAGGTTTTGGTCTCTGCACAAGCAGGAAATAAAAGGTAAGAAACAACTGTAAATGACCAAGCTCAGTATTGGAAAAATGCACACATAAACTTGGCCAAGGAGTAAAGACTATGAAAGTACATTTTTTTATTAGTTCTTGAAGTGGGTTTTTTTGCACCAAACATGTAAGGAAACGTTGTAAAAACACTAGGTGATCCCTAAGCTAATGGAACACATACTACAGTGGCACAACACAACAAAGAAAACAGACTTTACAAAAATAATTTTGATAAAACGCTAAATAAGTAAACAAAGGCAATCTATATGAAACAGCAACAGCAAACCCTTGGATGGCGGACTATGGTCTGATTTGCAGAGTTCTTACATTACAATACTCAAAATTATTACAAAAACTTATAACAAATGTAAGGAAAGAAGAATCTGTGGCCCATTTGAAGGCGAAAATATTAATGGAAACCACCTTTGAGGAAACCAAAGCATTAGAAATATTAGACAAATTCTTTAAATCAACTGTTTTATTATTTTTAATTAATATATTTCCATTCTAATATTTCAAAAAATTTAATTAATATATTTCTATTTCTGGTTCAGATATAAGTGGTTTTTGGTTACATGGACAAATAGTATAGTGGTGAAGTCTGTGATTTTAGTTCACTCCTCACTCAAGTAGTGCACGTTATACCCAATATTTAGTTTTTATTATATTTTCTTGAGCTCACAACTTGACTTTTGTGGGTGAAGTCTATTTTTTGTCCAATTCTAAAACATTTACTGTACACTTTTTTAAACAAACAGTAGTAATTGTTCTCAATCCTGCTTTGCATCCCATTGCAACTCATTATGGACTTTTCTTGTGGAGAAGATTGTCCTTTATATAGCAATTTATTTACCTATTGGTTTTTCATATCAAGTTCTTTGAGTCTGAGGATTGTGTCTTTTTCTTTTCCTTTTTCTTCTTTATATATATATATATATATATATATACACACATATATATATATAATTGTATTTTTGGTTCTGGGGTACATGTGTAGATCATGCAGGATTGTTGAACAGGTACATACAAGGCAATATGGTTTGCTGCCTCCAACCTTCCATCACCTATATCTGCCATTTCTCCCCATCTTATTTTTCCCACACCCTCCCTCCCACTATTCCTCCTGTAGACCACCCAACAGACCCTGGTGTGTGATGCTCCCCTCTTTGTGTCCAACTGTTCTCATTGTTCAACACCCACCTATGAGTGAGAACATGCGGTGTTTGATTTTCTGTTCTTGTGTCAGTTTGTTGATGATGGTTTCCAAGTTCATCCATGCCCTTACAAAGGACATGAACTGAAGGTTTTTTATGGCTGCATAGTATTTCATGGTGTATATATGACACATTTTTTTTTGTCCAGCCTATCATTGATGGGCATTTGGGTTGTTCCAGGTCTTTGCTATTGTAAACATGGCCACTATGAACATGCATGTGCGTGTGTCTTTGTAATAGAATGATTTATAATCCTTTGGATATATACCCAGTAATGGGATTGCTGGTTCAAATGGTATTTCTATTTCCAGGTCCTTGAGTAACCGCCACACTGTCTTCCACAATGGTTGAGCTAATTTACACTCCCACCAACAGTGTAAAAGTGTTCCCATTTCTCCACATCCTTTCCAGCATCTGTTGTTTCCAGATTTTTTAATGATGGACATTCTAACTGGCATGAGATGGTATCTCAATGTGGTTTTGTTTTGCATTTCTCTAATCACCAATCATGATGAGCATTTTTTCATATGTTTGTTGGCCTCATATATGTCTTCTTTTGGAAAGTGTCTGTTCATGTCCTTCACCCACTTTTGGATGGGTTTGTTTGTTTTATTCTTGTAAATCTGTTTTAGATCTTTGTAGATTCTGGATATCAGCCCTTTGTCAGATGGGTAGATTGCAAAAATTTTTCCCATTCTCTTGGTTGCTGGTTCACTCTAATGATTGCTTCTTTTGCTGTGCAGAAGCTCTGGAGTTTAATTCGATCCTATTTGTCTATTTTGCCTTTTGTTGCCATTGCTTTTGATGTTTTACTCATGAAGTCCTTTTATATGCCTATGTCCTGAATGGTTTTGCCTAGGTTTTCTTCTAGGGTTTTTAATGGTGTTAGTTCTTATCTTTAAGTCCTTAATTCATCTGGAGTTAATTTTAGTGTAAGGTGTCAGGAAGGGGTCCAGTTTCTGCTTTCTGCACATTGCTAGCCAATTTTCCCAACACCATTTATTAAACCGGGTTACCTTTCCCCATTGCTTGTTTTTGTCAGGTTTGTCAAAGATCAGATGGTTGTAGATGTGTGGTGTTGCTGGAGAAGCCTCTGTTCTGTTCCATTGGTCTATGTCTCTGTTTTGATACCAGTACCATGCTGATTTGATTACTGTTGCCTTGTAGTATAGTTTGAAGTCTGGCAGTGTGATGCCTCCAGCTTTGTTCTTTTTGTTTAGGATTGTCTTGACTATGCAGGCTCTTTTTTGGTTCCACGTGAAGTTTAAAGTTTTTTTTTTTTTTGTACTTCTGTGAAGAAGGTCATGGGTAATTTGATTGGGATAGTGTTAAATCTATTAATTACTTTGGGCAGTATGGCCATTTTCACAATATTGATTCTTTCTAACCATGAGCTTGGAATGTTTTTCCATCTGTTTGTTTCTTGTCTTATTTCCTTGAGCAGTTGTTCGTAGTTCTCCTTAAAGATGTCCTTTACCTCCTTTGTTACTTGTATTCCTAGGTATTTTATTCTTGTAGCAAATATGAATGGGAGTTCACTTTTGATTTGGCTGTTTGTCTGGAAAATTATTGATGTATAGGAATGCTTGTGATTTCTGCACATTGGTTTTGTATCCTGAGACTTTGCTGAAGTTGCTTATCAGCTTAAGGAGAATTTGGGCTGAGACGATGGGGTCTTCCAAATATTCAATTATCTTATCTGCAAATATAGACAATTTTACTTCCTTTTTTCCTAATTGACTACACTTTATTTCTTTTCCTTGCCTGATTTCTTTGGCTAGGACTTCCAATACTATATTGAGTAAGAGTGGTGAGACAGGGCATCCTTGTCTAGTGCCAGATTTCAAAGGAATGCTTCCAGGTTTGCCCATTTAATATGATATTGGCAGTGGGTTTCTCATAAATATCTTTTATTATTTTATGATAGGTTCCATTGATAACGAGTTTATTGAGAGTTTTTAGCATAAAAGGCTGTTGAATTTTGTCGAAGGCCTTCTCTGCATCTATTGAGATAATCATGTGGCTTTTGTCTTTGGTTCTATTTATGTGGTGGATTACGTTTATGGATTTGCATATGTTGAACCAGCCTTACTTCCCTGGGATGAAGCCTACTTGGTCATGATGGGTAAGCTTTTTGATGTGCTGTTGCAGTCAGTTTACCAGTATTTTATTGAAGATTTTTACATCTATGTTCATCATGAATATTGGCCTGAAGTTTTCTTTTTTTGTTGAGTCTCTTCTGGGTTTTGATATCAGGATGATGTTGGTCTCATTAAATGCGTTGGGGAGGATTCCCTCTTTTTATATTGTGTGTAATACTTTCAGAAGAAGTGGTATTCCACCTCCTCTTTGTATGTCTGGTAGAATTCAGCATGAACCCCTCTAGACCTGGACTTTTTTTGGTAGGCTGATAATTGCTGCCTCACCTTCATCCCTTGTTGTTGGTCTATTCAGGGTTTCAATTTCTTCCTGGTTTAGTTTTGGTAGGGTGCAAGTGTCCAGGAATTTATCCATTTCTTCCAGATTTACTGATTTATGCACATAGAGTTGTTTTTAGTAATCTCTGATGGTAGTTTGTATTTTTGTGAAATCGGTGGTGATATCCCTTTATCATTTTTTATTGCATCTATTTGATTATTCTCTTTTCTTTTTTATTAATCTAGCTAGTGGTCTATCTGTTTTGTTGATCTTTTCAAAAAACCAGCTCCTGGATATTTTGATTTTTTGAAGGGATTTTTGTGTCTCTATCTCCTTCATTTCTGCTCTGATCTTAGTTATTTCTTGTCTTCTGCTAGCTTTTGAGTTTTTTTGATCTTGCTCCTCTAGCTCTTTCAATTTGACAATAGGGTGTCAATTTTGGATCTTTCCTCATTTCTCCTGTGGGCATTTATTGCTGTAAACATCCCTCTGGACACTGCTTTAAATGTGTCCCAGAGATTCTGGTACATTGTGTTTTCATTCTCCTTGGTTTCAAAGAACACCTTTATTTCTGCCTTCATTTCATCGTTTATCCTGTCAACATTCAGGATCCAGTTGTTCAGTTTCCATGAAGTTGTGCAGTTCTTAGTTAGTTTCTTAATCGTGAAATCTAATTTGATTGCCCTGTGGTCTGAGAGACTGTTATAATTTCCATTTTTTTTGTATTTGCTGAGGAGAGATTTACTTCTAATTATGTGGTCAATTTTAGAGTCAGTGCGATGTGGTGCTGAGAAGAATGTATATTCTGTGGCTGAGGGGTGGAGAGTTTTGTAGATGTCTATTAGGTCTGCTTGTTCCAGATCTGCGTTCAAGTCCTGGATATCCTTGATTTTTTGTCTCATTGATCTGTCTAATGTTCACAGTGGAGTGTTGAAGTCTCCCACTATTATTGTGCAGGAATCTAAGTCTCTGTAGTTCATGAAGAACTTGCTTTATGTATCTGAGTGTTCCTGTATTGGGTGCATATATATTTAGGATAGTTAGCTCTTCTTGTTGTATTGATCCTTTCACCATTATGTATTGTCCTTCTTTGTCTCTTCTGATCTTTGTTGGTTTAAAGTCGATTTTATTTTTTGTGTGTCTATGTGTGTCTTTGTGTGTGAGATGGCTTTTGACTTTTTACCCAGTTTGCCAATCTGTGTCTTTTGATTGGGGCATCTAGGCCATTTACATTTAATGTCAATATTGTTATGTGTGAATTTGATCCTGCTATTTTTTTACTAGTTGGTTGTTTTGCCCTTTGGTCGATGCAGTTTCCTAACTGCGTCATTGGTCTTTACCGTTTGGTTTGTTTTTGCGGTGTCTAGTACTGGATTTTTTTCTGTGTTTAGTGCCTTCTTCAGGAGCTCTTGCAGGGCAGGTCTGGTGGTGATGAAATCTCTCAGTAATTGCTTGTCTGTAAAGGATTTTATTTCCCCTTCACTTATGAAGCTTAGTTTGGCTGGATATGAGATTCTGGGCTGAAAGTTCTTTTCTTTGAGGATATTGAATATTGGTCCCCTCTCTCTTCTGGCTTGCAGGGTTTCTGCCTAGAGATCCTCTGCGAGTCTGATGGGCTTTCTTTGTGGGTGACCTGATCTTTCTCTCTGGCTGCCCTTAGCATTTTTTCCTTCATTTCAACCCTGGTGAATCTGACGATTATGTGCCTTGGGGTTGCTCTTCTTGAGGAGTATCTCTGTGGTGTTCTTTGTATTTCCTGTATTTAAATGTTAGCCAGCTTTGGTCAAGTTCTCCTGGATAATGTTTTGAAGAGCGTTTTCCAGCTTGTATTCATTTTCTCCGTCCTCTTCAGATATACCGATCAAGCATAGATTAGGTCTTTTCACATAATCCCATATTTCTTGGAGGCTTTGTTTATTTCTTTTCACTCTTCTTTTTTCTTTTTCTGCCTTCTCTTTTTATTTCATTGAGTTGATCTTCAATCTCTAATATCCTTTCTTCTGCTTGATCTATTTGGCTATTGAAGTTGTGTATGCTTCACGAAGTTCTCATGCTGTGTTTTTCAGCTCCATCAAGTCGTTTATGTTCATCTCTAGACTGGTTATTCTTGTTAGCATTTCATCTAATCTTATTTCAATGTTCTTAGTTTCTTTGCATTGTGTTAAAATATGTTCTTTTAGGTCAAAGAAGTTTGTTATTACCCATCTTCTAAAGCCTGCTTCTGTCAGCTCGTCAAAATCGTTTTCTGACCTGTTTTGTTGCCATGCTGGTGAGTCGCTGTGATCTCTCTGGGGAAGAGAGATGTTCTGGACTTCGATGTTTTCTTCCTTTTTGTTCTGGTTTCTTCCCATCTTCTCTGAGTGGACGTGCTTTCTGTTAAAGTTGGGGTTATTTCTCCTGCATGAGGTTTTTTTTTTTTTTTTCCTTTTAAACTCTGGTGTCAGTGTGCCACTTGAAATACTGTGTCCATTGTCTGCCTATGGAGGCGCTGCTGAGCTGCCTTGGTCTCAGCCAGGCTGCTGTTTATTCTTCGCCTGGTTTCCATACTTGTGGGGTTAGCCCCACCTTCCCAATTGCAGGTTCTTTCCCTCTGCGGAACCCGCTGTTCCCAGATGGAGGATGTGTTAACTGCAAAACTCCCCCTGGAGAGGGACTGCGTTTGCTGGATCTTGTGTGGGAGGGGCCTATCTTGTCGTATCCCCCTCCTCACTTTTGACTCTCCCTTCTGGGGGATGGGCAATTGCTTTTCGAAAGCTTTCTTGGTATTAGTCCAAATCTCCACCTTGGTCTGTGCTAACAAAGCACCAGTCTGGTCAGGACTGCTGGCCTTGGCTGTTGCCCAGGTATGCAACTCCAGGTAGTTCTCAGCAAGGTGGTGTTTTCATGGTCTGTGTGCTGCCACAGTCTTGGAGTGTATTGCCATATCTGGTTCAGAGAACCGAGTAGGTGTTGGCCCCCCGATCCTCTGTGCCTGATACACTTTCCAGATGGGACAGTGCCCCACCTTGCCTTGGCTGGATGCCTTTGAGCTGCTTTGACTGCCTTTTCTGAGGGTCAATCCTGCTGTTCAACCAGTCCCTTCAAAACAAAACCAGTACTTTGCTCGGAGACACAGGTATCGCTCTGGTTCTATCTCACTCAGTGGTAGCTGCACTCCAGAGAAGCTTCCTTTTGGCCATCTTCCTCATTTCTCTGCCACACTTTCTTTATCCACTTATTGGTCATTGAGCACATAGATTGGTTACATGTCTTTGCAATTATGAACTGTGCTGTAATAAACATATGCATGCCAATATCCTTTGGATATATTGATTTCTTTTCCTTTTAGTAGATATCCTTTAATGGAATTGCTAAATCAAATGTTAGATCTACTTTTAGTTCTTTAAGGAATCTCTATATTGTTTTCCATAGAGGTTGTACTAAATTACATTCCCACCAGCAGTGTACCAGCATTCCCTTTTCACCACACACATGACAATATCTACTGCTTTTTGACCTTTTAATAATGACCATTCTTGCAGGAGTAAGATAGTATTTCATTATGGTTTTAATTTGCATTCTCCTGATGATTAGTGATGTTGAACATTTTTTCATGCCTATAGGCCATTTATGTAGTTTTTGAGAACTATCTATTCATATCATTTGCCCACTTTTTGATGGGATTATTATTTTTCTTGCTAATTTGAGTTTTTTGTAGATGCTAGATATTAGTCCTTTGTCAAATGCATAGTTTGCAAGTGTTTTCTCCCATTCTGTATGTTAGAAAACCCACAGATGATTATTTCTTTTGTTGTACAGAAGCATTTTAATTTAATTGGGTCCCATTTATTTATTTTGTTTTCATTGCATTTGCTTTTTAAGTTTTAATTATGCATTCTTCATCTGGGTGCAAAAGAGTTTTTCCTAGGTTATCCTCTTGAATTTTTATGGTTTCAGGTCATAGATGTAAGTCTATGGTCCATCTCGAGTTGATTTTTTGTATAAGGTGAGATATAGAGATCCAGTTTTATTCCCTTACATATGGCTCTCCAGTTTATTATATAGAACATCCTTTCTCCAATTTATGTGTTTGTGCGCTTTGTCAAAGATCTGTTCGTTGTAAGCATTTGGCTTTGTTTCTGGGTTCTGTACTTTACTCCATTGGTCTTCCTGTTTACTTTGATATCAATACCATGTTGTTTTGGTAACTGTAGCCTTGTAGTGTAAGTTGAAATCTGGCAATATGATGTCTCAAGATTTGTTTGTTTTTCTTGAAAGTGCTTTTGCTATCTGGGCTATTCATTGGTCCCATATCAATTTTGTGATTTTTTTTCTAATTTTGTGGAAAATGATATTGGTATATTAATAAGAATTGCATTGAATCCATACATTGCTTTGGGAAGTATGATCATTTTCACAGTATTGATTCATCCAATCCAAGAGCATGAGATGTGTTTCCATTTTTTTTGTCATTTTTCATTTTTTTAAGCAGTGTTTGCAGCTCTCCTTATACAGGTTTTTTTATGCCTTCTTGGTTAAGTATATTCCTAGGTATTTTATTTTATTTCTTTGCAACTGTTGTAAAAGAGACTGCGTTTTTGATTTGATACTCAGCTTGGTCATTGTTGCTGCTACTGATGTACACTGATTTGTTACAAAATTATTGTAACCTGAGACCTTACTGGATTTGTTTATCTAATCTATGAATCTTTTGGAAGAGTCTTTAGGGTTTTGTATTTATAATCATACCATTGGCAAACAGCAATAGTTTGACTTCCTCTTTTCCAATTTGAATGTCCTTTATTTCCTTCTCTTGACTGCTCTGTGTAGGATTACCTCAAAATAATAAAGAGCCATATAAGATAAACTCATAGCTGGTATCATACTAAATGGAGGAATATTGAAAGCATTCTCCTGGAGAACTAGAACAAGACAAAGATGCCCACTTTCACCATTCCTGTTCAACACAGCACTAAATCAACTGTTTTAAATGTACACAAACAGCTAAAGGAAGCCATGGGCAAAAAAGAAAAGAAAACCAGGAAAATGATATATAATCAAATGAGAGTAACAATATTAAGGTAAAAGTTATAAAAAGGAGGTGGGTGGAAGTAGAGTAAGATAGCCAAATATAAAACTCCAGTGAGTATCCTCCTTATAGGAACACCTAAGTGAACAACTATCTATACAAGAAAACACCTTTATAGGAACTAAAAATCAGGTGAGCAATCACAGTAACAGCTTTTAACATTATCTCAAAGAAGGAGACACTGAAGAGGGTAGGAATGACAGTCTTTAATTTCTTACACCACCCCTTCCTCATCCTTTGGGAGCACCTCAATGGTTCAGAGTGGGAATCTATGTGCTTGAAGGAGAGAGAATGCATGATGATATGACTTAGCATTGGAACACAGTGCTGCCTTTTCATGTCAGGAAGAAAGACCAGGCAGAATTCAGCTGTTGCCCAAGGTGGGAGCATTTAGAGCAGCCCTAAGAAGAGAGGAATGGCCTGTCTTATCAGTAAAAGCCTGAGTTTTGGCAAGCACTTCTACTGTGGGCTAAGGTGCTCTGGTGTCCTGCATACACTTGAAAGGCAGCCTGGACCACAAGAACTGCAATTCTTGACAAGACTTCCTGCTGTGCTTCACTTGAAGCCAGTGGTCATGTAGTGCATATGACCTAGTGTAACATCAGTCAGGGTTGCCAAAGGAGTGCTGGGTCAATCCTTACCCAACCCGAGACAATGCATCTCGCATCAACAGGAGACAATACTTCCTCCCACTTGAGGAGAGAAGATTGGAGAGTAAAGAGAACTTTGACTTGCCACTTACATACTAGTTCAGATATAGTAGGATAAGGCAGCAGTAGAGTCCTGGGGCCAGAGGAATGCATGACAACTCTGAATGACTAAGACACCATTTATTGGGAGGCAGGATACTGCTTCAACTTAGGCACCAGGGAGGCATGACTACTCTAGGTGACCAAAACACTGTTATCTCAGAAGCCAGGGTGCCACTTCAGCTCAGGCAGAAAAGCATGACTTCTCTTGGCAGCTAAGACAACATTTCTCTGAGATTACTCACTTTGTTTCAGCTCTGACAAAGTGGATATGGGTGCAGTGAACAACTGGGAGGGATTTATAGAGCAGCTCTGTTGAAACATCATTTCCTCAGGAGGCAGTGTGCGGCTTCAACCCAAGCCCCCAGGGGCAGATTGCAGCAGCACAAGGAAAGAGTTATGGAGTGACTCTACCAAGTTATTGCTTCACTGGGAAAGACTGTGCAGGTTTTGCTTAGGCCCTGAAGGGCAAGGTGCAGCGGTGACTGGAAGAGGTGAATGAAAGAGGTCCATTTCGGCAGCATTTCTCCAGGAGACAGTGTGCAGCTTCAGCTCTTCCCAAAGGCACATGGCACAGCCATGACTGGAAGAGGTAGATGGAGTGGTGCTGACAAACCACTTCTTTTCTGTATGTAGGATAACTGTGTGTGTGTTTGTGTGTGTGTGTGTGTGTGTGTATTATACTTTTAAGTTCTGGGTACATGTGTAGAACGAGCAGGTTTGTTGCATAGTTATACACATGACATGGTGGTTGGATACATCTATCACCCCATCATCTACATTAGGTATTTCTACTAATGCTATCCCTCCTCTGGCCTCCCACCCACAGCTATGCCCCGGTGTGTGATATTTCCCTCTCTGTGTCCATGTGTTCGCATTGTTTAATTCCCACTTATGAGTGAGAACATGCAATGTTTGGTTTTCTGTTCTTGTGTTAGTTTGCTGAGAATGATGGAGTAACCACTTTTTACCAAGGAGGGAGTGTGCAGCTTTAGCCCTGGTCCCCCATTGAAGAAAACACTACAGCAGTATACAAAACTTTACTATGCAATACTGATGTTAACATTTTAAAATTATTATTAAGTTTCCTAAGAGATTTCTCATTTTATTATTTTTACTGTAATAAAATATGCATAAAAATTGACCTTTTTTGTTGTTTCTCCAAAATTTTATTTTAATTTAAATTACAGGGCCAGCCAGATATTTTGATAAAAATTTCACTTTTCCTCATGAGAAAGAAAATGCTTTCATGGCATTGTTAACAAATGTATACATCTGCACTTTTTTAGGCGTTAAAAATCACATTAAGTAACTGCCTTATGTAAAATTAAACCTTAAAAATTGACCATTTTAAGTGTACAGGTCAGTGGTATTAAGTACATTCACATTCTTGTGCAACCATTGAAACTATCCATTTCCAGAACATTTTTATCATCCCATATTGAAACTCTGTACCCATGAATTAACACTTTGCCCTTCCTGTCTTCCAAGTAAACCAAGGTAACCCCTGTTCTACTGTCTGTCTCTATAAATTTGAGTATTCTAGGTACCTTATATAAGTGGAATCATATACCTGTCCTTTTGTGTCTGGCTTGTTCAGTTAATATAATGTCTTCAAAGTTCATCCATGTTGTAGTATGTCAGGATTTTATTCCTTTTTAAGGCTGGATAATATTTTATTGTATGTATATATCATATTTTGTTTATCCATTCACCCATCAATGAATACTTGGATTGCTTCCACCTCTAGTGTGACTAATGGTGCTACGAACACTGGTATAGAAGTAGGCATTTTATCTCTTGCTTTTAATTATTCTGAGTATATATTTAGAGCTGTAATTGTTGAATAACATAGTAATTCTAAGTTTAATTTTGGGGGGAACCACCACAGCATTTCCACAGTGAGTACACTGTTTTACAGTCCAATCAGTAATGCATGAGGATATCAATTTCTCCATATTTTTGCCAACACTTGTTTTATTTCTTTTTCCTAATGATAGCCATCCCAATGGGTGTGATATGGTATCCCATTGTGGGTTTGGTTTAGATTTTCCTGGTAACTAAGGATGTTGAGCATCTTTCCATGTTCTTATTGGCCATTTGTATATGTTCCTTGAAAATAAGTCTATTCAGTATTTTTTGCACACATTTCACTTAAATGAAATGAAAGTGAGTTAGAGGCTTTCAAGTGTGGGAAAAGAGTGAGTGAGAGATTGTAAGTGACTCACATTCTAACTGCAGATGCTCACAACCCTAGCCCCCTCAGAGGGAGAACTTACACTCTGTCCCACACACTCACCAAGACTTAAGGCCCTGCACCATGGTGCCATTTTGAAAGCCCAGGCCTCACCAGACTGCATCCTACCCTGTGGCCCAAGGACATCTGCATCTCCATAACAGTTATGTTAAAATTGAAAGAACTTTTAAGGCCATCTAACTCAGCATTATCATTTTGCAGACAGAAAAACTGAGTCACAGAGAAATAAAATTCCTTGATGAATTTCTTTCATATATTTTATTCTCTGACAGAGCTAGAAAAAACAACAGATTTCTGAAACCTTATAAAACTGTTCTGTTAACTAATTTCTACCCTGCCTGGTTCAAGATAATTTTAAAATCCATTCTATTTCTTCCCCAAATTCAATCTATTCTTTAAACACAGGTCCAAGTCTTACTTGAAAGAAGAGGCCCACAGAAAGCCCAAAAATTTCCATAAGGGAATATGTGCTTGGTTGATCTTAATAATTTGTCAATATTTATGCAAGCATGCAGACAGATGGCATTAGAAATGGGTATAAGCGAATTCTATAGAGGAAGTAGTATTCGGAAAAAAAAAAAAAAAAAAAAGACCTGTGGGTTGAAAGTGCATGGTAAATTTTGACAAGTATAAGTGCCTTGATATGGTTGGAGCAATGGGCCACACTAAGGAGTTTAGAATTTTTGTATGTAGGAGATGATGACTCAGTGAAGCATAAGAAAAACTCAGTCAGATTTTTATGGATGTCAGCAAGATGGCAGAATACAAGTTTTCATCTTCCCACAGAAACACTACTTTTGATAACCACCTATCAATAAGAATACCTTTGTGGGGACCCAGAAGTCTAGCAGAGAGGTCTCAGCATGTTGTTGGAGCAAAAAAATCTGAGAAAAGACATATTTAAGAGAGTAATAAGAACAGTTTCACCTTGCTAATGGCACCCCCTCCCAACGTAGCAAAGCTTGGTGCTAAGATAAACCGCCTCAGCGCACAGTTTCTTCCATGGGGGGATGTAAGAACATAGTGAATGCCCAGCTTGTCCAGCCATGTGAAGAGGCCCACTACTTTTGTAACCCAGTGAGGCCACTGATAGGATCAGCATGGCTGAACACTTTGGAGACAGCTAGTTGCAGGGAAAAGGAGGAGGACTCACAGCAACAAGGGTTTGAAACTCAACACCGAGCCACCAATAAGCTCCAAGAGACTTTTAAATGTCATAGGATACATCATCTGTCCACATTCCCAACTGGCCCATGCATGTCCTCAACATTTCATGTGCCTTTTTTCCCATAGCTGGTGTCCCACATGTGACCCCAATATGGTACACATGAGCCTCTTTACATCATTCATGTGCATACTACATGGAGAAGCAGCCTGAATCTACTATCTAGGGAAAAGATGCTTTATATTGAACACATCAGGGCACTGCCCTAGTGAAAGCAAATAAGAGGATGTCATCACCAGAGTGGTTGTATGGATTTAGGAGAAGACATACAACTTTAAGACATCCCACATCAAGAAAGAACAAGAGGAATGAAGTGGTTGCATTCATAGAAAAGGCCTGAGAGACCTACAGAATCCCTAGCCAGAGTGACTGGTGAAGGTGTCTCTCACTCTCTCTTCCAAAGCCAGCCAGTAAAGCCTAGAATATAATGGCTTCTTGAAATGTGAAGATAGCAATGAAAGAATTTTTAAAAAGTCAAAGAAATATGACACCACCAAAGGAAGACAATAATCTTTAATAACCGACCTCAAAAAATGGAGATCTATAAATTGCCTAACAAATAATTCAAAATAATTGTTAAGGAAGCTCAGTGAGCTACAAGAGAACACAGAGAGACAGCCCAAGAAATTTATGAAAACAATACATGAGAAAAACAAAAAAGCAACAATTTCAGCAAAAGGATAGAAATTACCAGAAAATAAGCAAACAAATTCTGCTGATGATGAATACAATGAATAAACTGAAAAGGGCAATAGTGACTTTCCACAAAAGACTTGATGAACCAGAAGAAAAAATCTGTGCATTCAAAGATGGATTATTTTACATTAACCAGTCAGAGGATAAATGACAAAAATAATGAAAAAGGGGTGAAGAAAATCTATGAAATATATGGGACCCCATCAAGTGACAAAAGAGAGAAAAAGGTTATTTAAAGGAATAATGGCTGAAAATGTCCCAAATTTTGGGAGGAATATGGACATTCAGGTTCATGAAGCCCCAAATCTTAAAACATGAACAATCCAAAGATTATACTAAGATATAGTATAATCAAATAACCAAAAGTAGAAAGCAGTGAGAGAACTTTAAAAACAGCAAGAGGAAACTGACTCTTCACATGTGTATTAGTCCATTTTCATAGTGCTATAAAGATATAAACAAGATTGGGTAATTTATAAAGCAAAAAAAGGTAAATGGACTCACAGTTCCACATGGCTGTAGAGGCCTCACATTCATGGCAGGAGGTGAAAAAGGAGCAAAGGCACATCTTAGCGTGTGTGCATGGGATCTGCCTTTTTTTCTTTTTCCTTTTTTTTTTTTTTTGAGACGGAGTCTCACTCTGTACCAGGCTGGAGTGTGGTGGCATGATCTCAGCTCACTGAAACCTCTGCCTCCCAGGATCAAGTGATTTTCCTGCCTCAGCCTCCTGAGTAGCTGGGATTACAGGCACATGCCACCACACCCAGCTAATTTTTGTATTTTTAGTAGAGACAGGGTTTCACCATGTTGGACATGATGGTCATGATCTCCTGACCTCATGATCCTCCCACCTCAGCCTCCCAAAGTGCTGAGATTACAGGTGTGAGCCACTGCACCTGACCGGAACTGCCCTTTATAAAGATTTATTCACTATCAAGAGAACAACACAGGAAAACCTGCCCCCAAGATTCAGTTACCTCCCACCAGGTTTCTCCCATAACATGTGAGGATTATGGGAACTACAATTCAAGATGAGATTTGGGTGAGAACACAGCAAAACCATATCAACATGCAAGGGAGGTCTCATAAGGCTACCAGTATATTTCTCAGCAGAAACCTTTGCAGATGAGGAGAGAGTAGGGTGATCAATTTAAAGTGCCGAAAGAGCAAAAACTTTCAACCAAGACTACTACACATAGCAAAAATTTCAGAAATCAAGAGTTAAAGACTTCCCCATCCCCAAGAAAACTGAGAATGTCATCACCACTAGGCCTACATTACAAGAAATACTGAGGAATGTTCTTCAAGTTGAAACAAAAAGATGCTAATCAGTAACATGAAAACATGTCAAAATATAAAACTCACTGATAAAGGTAAGCACATAGTCAAATGCAGAATACTCTAATACTGTAATGGTGGTGTATATATCACTTTTAACTCTAGTATGAATGTTAAGAGACAAAGATATAAAAATAAGTATAATTTCTTTTTTTTTCCAGAAATGGTGTTCCATTTATTCACTGAAAAAGAGGGAGATTAGGCCTTCTTCATTCATTTTTCTCCAATCTCGCCAATCTCTCTCCCTTCATTTTTTTCCAAAATAACAACACACTGAGAAACATGTTTGTACAAAAACCGCATATTATTCACCACCTCACAAATTCAGGTGACTGGATTACAGGAATAAAACCAGATCAAAGACATGAAAAGAAAAAGTCACCACTTATACTGAAACATAACACTGTTAAGAATTCAGGTATTTTGTAGAATTATTACCATAGTAAAAATATTTCCACCTGGATCTTTTAAATTTGAAACTGATCACATTAAAGACCTGAGGTTAAAGGGGACCACAGTATAAACCAGAATTCTATTTTCCTTCTAGGACTCCAGGGGAACAGGTAAGTATTTGGAATGAGTTTCCTTTCGGAAAGACTGATGGGAAGTAGGGAAAACTCTGGCCCATTGTCAAAAGGCACTGGGGTCTTTCTGGAGCCAAATGCATTGGAACTAACCTCCAGTTAGGAATAAACTCATTCCCATTTCCACTCCCAAGAGTCCAGAACAAAAACAAAAGGACCAAGGTCTCCTTGGCTCCAGTTAAAGGCAAACCTGAGGGTTTGAAAGGCAAATCTCAATTGTGGTTTTATTTATTTATTTATTGCTTTCTGATATTAAAGAAAGAAGTTCTAAAGTGTTTTATAGACACCTCTGTCTACCCTCTCATATGTAAAACTTTATAAAATATATAGAAAAAGATATTCAAAAGATGTCTACCTTGCATTCTGAATAATGAAACTGCCACTTGAGAACGTGAAGTGAAAAAGTCAGGTGCTTTGGAAACCAAGCTCTACGAAAAACACCCTTTTCCCACACATGGAAGGATAGAAGGTAGGGAAAGATAAGAGGAGAAAACCAGGAACTCTCAAGTCACTTGTCAGCAGGCAGGGGTAAATATGAGCTCAAATTAAGGCATTTTTGTTGCTTAACCTCTGGAATGGCATTTTACTCTCCCAGGCTGAGCACCCCAGACCTCAAAGCATGATGCTCTGACTGCCTAGTGAGTACCTTGTTACACCGGCATCTCTTTGAGAACCCTGTGATAGACGGAATGTGAGATCCCAGAAAGGAAGGGAGAAGGTATAAGAAGCTGATATCCTGCTTCACTTTTCTCATCCCATCCTAACCTTAAAAGTACCAGTTCACGAAATTCGACTCCCTGGCTACTGTAACAAGAGGTAGTTTGGGGACTTGTACCCCAGCCATCCTAACCAAGTGTCATGAGCTAAAACATTTAGCACTAACTACTTTTTTTTTCTTTTACAGGGTTTTTTAAAGAGGGAGAAAAAAATGTAACCAAATCAGTGAATAGTAGGCTAGACTCATTGAGGGGCCATTACCCTAGATTCCTAATTTTCCAGGCTAGCTGAGGAAACTAAGGAATATCTCCCAGTTTTCCAAACCTCAAAGCTCATGTTGCTCTCAGAAAAACAAAACACTCACCCCGAATCCAACAAATCATCTGCATAATAAACCAGAGCCAGCGAGTCTGGGGAAGGAGCAGATGCTTGTACTCTCCTCTAGCAAATACTAGGTCAGTGGTATGTTCTGCCACGTAGTGTGGAGGCCCTCAGAGGCCTCACTAGGGAATAAACTCACTGAGGTACTTGTTCCATATTTCTTTTAATTTTCATGCATTTGTGTGTGGCAAAGTCTCAAACTTCACCATCAGCACCATTCTTAGCTCAGAAAAGCTGAAATAAGGTCACTTATAATGCCTTAAGTTTTGTCCCCTGTGGCTATCCCCCTTCTGCCCATCACTATTTTTTGATTCCTATTAACTTAGGATGCTCTCCTTTAAAACAATAATAACAGAATGATAAAAACATGATTATACAGTATTATCCATAGAAGCTTAAGACAAAGCAAAAAACTGAAAGACCAAAAATGATAAAGACATAGCATGCTAAAAATGACAGGACCTGCAGAGAAACTGTCAGCATACCCCCACACCAGGACAGGGGAGACGCAGATTATTTTAAGGATGACCAGGGCACACTGTTACCACAGGTTTCCCCTTAAGTGTTGACTGAGGACCCAACACAAAATGTGTCAAAGAGAGGGGTGATAAGAGGAATGGGGAGTCACAGGACACGTGCTTGGAGCTGTGAGAACAAAAACCCTGAAAGAAACCTAAGAAAGTTAAGGAACACAAATCTTGTCATCCCCACTCCAGCTCATAGTGGTGGGTGTGGACGTTCCCTGCATCTTCCAGGCTAAGGAGCATCTGAGGCTGGCAGGCCTGGAACAGGAAGTGGAGGGACCCCATCTGCAGGTGGTGGTGTTGGTGGCTGCTGCTGTGGTGGAGGGGGATACATACTGTTAGGTGCTATCAGGGGTAGCTGGGGTCCTAAGTTGTTTCCTGTCATTTGAGGCATTCTAGGAGGGATGGGGCCACTCCCAGAGGGCTGGACGTTAGCTGCAACTGGGAATCATTCGGCCTGCCATGTGCTGTCTAGGCATCATGGAACCTGGGCATGGTATCTGACCCGGCTGGGGTGGATGACGTGGTGGCATCTGGTGGTGCATTAGAGGGTAGGGAGGGAGCTGTTGATAAGGCATCATGCCAGGGTGCCCTGCTGCTCCAAGTGGGGCCAGGCCAGGTCCTCCTGATTGCTGGTGTGCCTGTTGAGGTTTCTGGCCATGCTGTTGCTGTTCCATTTGCTGTCGTGCTCATAATTCAGCATACTTCAACTGTTCCATGTGGAAGTTTTGGCGTTCAGTAAGCAACTACTGCCTCTGTTGTTCTAGAGTTTCTTTCTCTCTGTCCATGATAGTTTCCAGCTCTTCAAAATGTCAAAGTTTGATCTCTAGTTTCTTCATTTGTGTCTCAACCAGGAGAGCTACCAGGGACTTGATGTTTCTTTCTTCCACTGCAGCCAAGTGCTTGCCTTTGATAGCAGCTGAGGCAAGAGCAGCTGCTGCGGCTGTGGCAACATTTCCTTCAAAAATGTCATGTTCTACTTTCCTCTTCCCAATATCATTTTCTCTTTGTTTACATTTATCAGTGAATTCTTTGTTCTCTTCAGTCTCCTTTTCTTCTGATTTTGTATTCTCACTCCACTATCCTGTTCCTTTTCACTATTTTTTTTCATTTACTCCATCTTGTGCTTTATCACCTTCATCTGTTTCATTTTCCACTTTGTTTTCTGCCTTTTCAGGATACTGACCATCAGAATCAGCTTCCATTTTTTCCTCTTCAGCTCCTTCAAGCTTCTCTGGCTTATCAGGCCCTGGGACTGCAATGCAGCTGCTCTCCAGGCCGTACGTGGGATCCACTTTTCCAGAGACTCATGCTGCTTTCTTGTACTTCTTGACATGAGCTTCAACCAATTCCAGTGGTACCTCCTCCTGGACCCAAGAAAATTCCTCCAAAGCCACTTTTGCTGCAGCAGATGCCATGCAAGTGTCCACCACAGATGCCAAAAAAGCAACAGTACTCATGACTGGATTTCCTGACTGACTAAATGGGATGGACTGGTAGGCCAAAGGCCCCAGGGAAGCATCTGAATTCTCAAGGTATGGGTCCTCAATGGGAAGTCTCAAAAAGTGGAGGATACATTCATCCTGAATGTGACTTACAACATGTTCTGACACTTTGTTCCAATCATCCTTGTACATGTCCAGGGCCTCCAGAAGTAGAAAGGTCTTCTGTTCAGTCTATTCTCTTCCAGCACTAGCACCTTTACTCTTGACTAATGTTTTCTTGGAGTAGATGTCAGTACGAAAACCAAAATTCTGCATATCAGTTGGTTTTTCATTGCTTTTCTCAGGAAAATTTAGCATCTGTTGAGCATCAGGGACCTGAAGTGATTGAAGATGCAGAGGCACAAGCCCAGAGGAGTATCAGCTAATACATTAAAATGAGGACTAGGAGGCAGTTCCATTACTATGGGTCTACTTTCCGTGTCAACTTGGTAATTAACAAGTTCCCACTTCTCTAAAAGGGCATAGACCCTCATTACAGCACATACATCTCCAGTCAGGTTCCTCCGACAAGCAGTGCTGGTTAAGTACTCTTGGGGGTTTAGGCGATACATGTCAATCATAAAGTTTTGATATACCAAGTATATTTCTGGAGTCTTGGATTTGTTTTTTCCATTGAAGAACCCAGGAAGAGCATGCTGTTCACTCACGTGAATACAGTTATAATCAAACCATGATGCATAACTAGGAATAATAATGTGATTTGTCTGCTCTATCACATTATCTTCACCAGGGTCAACTGACTGACTCTGATCACCTTTGGCAGGATCTTCATCTTCCTTTCCTCCTGCTGTGATTGTTTCTTCATTCTGCTCATCTAGATCTGCTACAGTTCTTCCTTTAACAGGTATATTTTCACTATCTTTCTTTAGGTTCACATTTTTGGGAAGTACTACTTCTTCTATGTTGGGTATGGGTGTTGGGTCTTCCATATCCTTGGTTAGATCTTCTTGTTCATCTTCCTCTTTCTGACTTCTATGCTTCCCATAAAGGCTAGCTTAGCCTTTCTTTCCACTCTTCTTCCGTGATTCTGTTGATGTGGGAGGGGGAGGCGAAGGCGAATGTTTCCTCTTTAGAGCATTAGCTGATGCTTTTCTATCTCTTCTTTCTGGACTTCTGACTGGCTCTTCATTCTTTCTTGAAATCCGCTGATGAAAACTCACAGGCTTCCTATTTTCATCCACTCATAATCCACCTCATTCACCCATTCATTGAAAATATCAGTGTCCAAGATCCATTTTACATGAAGCTTCCATGGCTTTTCTGCAATTGGTGAATCTTCAATTTTGGCATCAACATCATTACTATGGACCCAAGTATCATAGCTGTCTGGGTAAAAGCCCCAATGCACTAACACTTGCTTGTCTTTTCTCGTCACCAGTCTCAACCATTCTTCATCCTCTTATGAGGAAGAATATGAATAAATGTGGTGGGAAGCTTTTGACTTCTCATCAGTAAATGTTCCCTGATGTTGTTTGATAATGTCTTTCAATTTGTTAGCCAACTTTAGATCAATGTCTAGAATGAGGTAGATGTTGGATCTGGTCAAACAATTGTTCTGCACCAAAGTTTTTTCAATATTCATAAACATTTCCATATTACGATCCATTTAGGATGGGTTCTGAAGGTCAAACCTCCACCATCCCTGTTCATTTTTATACTTGTAAGCAGCACCAAGAATGTGACACCGAGCCGGGCGCGGTGGCTCACGCCTGTAATCCCAGCACTTTGGGAGGCTGAGGCGGGTGGATCACGAGGTCAAGAGATCGAGACCATCCTGGTCAACATGGTGAAACCCCGTCTCTACTAAAAATACAAAAAATTAGCTGGGCATGGTGGTGCGTGCCTGTAATCCCAGCTGCTCAGGAGGCTGAGGCAGGAGAATTGCCTGAACCCAGGAGGCGGAGGTTGTGGTGAGCCAAGATCGCGCCATTGCACTCCAGCCTGGGTAACATGAGTGAAACTCCGTCTCATAAAAAAAACTCTGGGACAAAAAAAAAAAAAAAAAGAATGTGACACAAGGTTCCTCCAGCTTTGAAATCCATGAAACATTTTGCAGGGAGTTTGGTGAAGGCCGGGTTGGTGACGTGCTTCCCAAAGACATCTTCCTGGAACTGAAGAAGCTGTATTACCAGCACAGCCACTGTTTTATTTGTAGGAGCATCCGCATGAACGTACTTCTTGTAGTGCTTGCCCAGCCATACCCACACCGAATCCAGCTGGGACACCATCTCTGGGCTCTCCCAAAACTTGGTGGCCGGGCCTGGTCCTTCCGCTGATAAACGGCCAGGCCTGCAGCTGCCGCAGTGGCCCTGAGCCTGTGACACCTACTGCTGCACCCTGGCCGCTGCCACCGCCCACTGCTGCAGCCGTTGTCGTGGTTCATTGTCCCTACTGCCTGGCCCACCCCATCCCTCATGGTGCTTCCCGTTTGCTCCCACCAAAATAAGTATAGTTTCATTAATTTGTTAATAGATATCAATAAAAAAAAAGATGTAAATTGAGATAACAATAACAAAATGAGAGGGGAGGGGAGAGCAAAAACATAGCTTTTATATGTAAGTCAAATTTTTATCAGCTTAAAATACAGGATTATAATTATAAGATGTGTTATGTGAGCCTCATGCTAAGCACAAAGAAAAAAAATCCCTAGTAAACAGAAGATAAAGGAACCAACGCATCCCGCTGCAAAAAATTATCAAATCATTTAAAAATACAGCAGGATAGGAAGAAGAAAAAAGAAACTACACATCTGTCAGAAAACAATGAAAAGAAATGGAATAATTCTAATAAGTATTTCCCTGTCAATAATTATTTTAAATGTAAATGCATTAAATTCTCCAAAAAGAAAGACAAAAAGTGGCAGGATGCATAAAAAACAGAATCCAACAATTTGCTACCAACAAGATAAACACTTTAGCTTTAAGCACACAAATAGGCTGAAAGCAAAGGGGCAGAAAAATATTTTATGCAAGTTGTAATGAAAGAGAGCAGGCATGGCTATTCTTACTTAAGATGAAATGGACTTAACGTAAAAAAAAAAAAACTGTCACAACAAACAAGGTAATTATACGATGACAAAGGGGTTAATTAATCATGAGAATATAACATTACATATATATATGTGTCTAACATCAGAGTACCTAAATATATGAAGCAAATATTAATAGATATGAATGGAGAAATAGAGATCAATGAAAAATAGTAGGGAACTTGAATACTCCATTTTCAACATGAGGCACATCATCCAGGCAGAAAATCAATAAGGAATCATTGAACTTGAAATGCAGGTTAGGCCAAATGGACCTATCAGAGATATACAGAACATCCCAGCAAACAGCAGCAGCAGAATGCACATTCTTCTCAAGGCCATATGGAACATTCTCTAGGATAGATCACATGTTAGGCACCAAAAGTAGGCAACAAATTTAAGAACAATTTAAGTAGGCAACAAATTTAAGAACATTGAAATTACTTTAAATATCTTTTCTGACCACAATGATATGAAACTAAAAATCAATGGTAGGATGAAAATTGGAAAATTCCCATGTATGTGAAAGTGAAACAGTACACCGCTGAACAAACAATGGGTCAAAATAGAAATCAATGGGACATCAAAAAATACCTTTAGACAAATAAACAGAGAAATGCAACACATCAAAACATACGAGATGCAGCAAAAGATGTTCTAAGAGAAAAGTTTACAGCAATAGATTCCTAGGTTCAGATAGAGAACAGGCTAAAATAAACAATCTAATCATACACCTAAGGAAACTATTAATAAAAATTTAAAAGAAAATCTAGCAAAAGGAAGAAAATAGTTGAGAATGGAACAGCAATAAATTATGTAGATGCTAGAAAAACACTAGAAAATATCAATAAAACTAAGAATGTTTTTACAACAATAAACAAAATTGGCAAATCTTTACCTAGATTTATCAAGAAAAAAGAAAACTCAAGTAAAATTATGATTGAAAGAGTAGAAATTACAATTGACACTGCAGATATACAAAAGATCATAAGAGACTGCTATGACCAATTATATGACCATAAATTGGATAATCTAGAAGAATGGGATAAATTCCTATAAGAATAAAAACTATAGACTAAATGAAGAACTAGAAAATCTG
Organism: Sapajus apella; assembly: GCF_009761245.1. Lineage (NCBI taxonomy): Eukaryota > Metazoa > Chordata > Mammalia > Primates > Cebidae > Sapajus > Sapajus apella. Next base: position 2,347,473 of record NW_022437031.1, read on the forward strand.
AACAGACCAGGAATAAGTAAGGGCATGTAATCAGTAATCAGAAAAACCTTCCAACAAGGAAAGCCCAGGACCATATTATTTCACTGGTGAATTCTGGCATACATTTCAAGAAGAGTTAATGCCACTCCGTCTCAACTTTTCCAAAAACTTGAAGGGGTTAAACACTTCCAAATTCATTTTACGAGACCAGCAATCATACCAAAGGGAGACAAGGACACTACGAGTAAATAAAACTATAGGCCAGTGTCTCCAATGAACATAAATGCAAATATTCTCAACAAAATACTCACAAACCAAATATGACAGCAACTTAAAAGAGTGATACATTATGACCATGTAGGATTTATCCTGGCTATGCAAAGATGGTTCAAACTACAAAAATCAATAAATCTGGTTTATGAAACTAGCACAACAAAAAAGAAAAAAATGAATAATCATCTCAATAGGTGTAGGAAAAACATTGGAAAAAATTCTGTATCTTTTCATAATGGAAACTCTCAACAAATTAGGTGTAGAAGGAACGTACCTCAACACAATAAGGGCCACATAACAAAAGCCCATGACTATCATTATGCTTGACGGTGAAAAGTTGAAAGACCTTCCTCTCAGCTCAGGAAAAAGACAAGGATGCCCACTCTCACTGCTTTGATTCAATCTAGTACTAGAAGTCCTAACTAGAGAAACTGGGAAATAAATTGAAATAAAAGACCTCCTCCTCCCTCCCACAAAGAAAAAAAAAGTAAAATTGCCTTTGTTTGCAGATGGCATAATCTTATATATAAAAATGATCCATAAATACTTCAAAAATGCTGTTACAACTAATAAATTCAAGTAAAGTTTCAGGATACAAAATCAGTGTCATAAATGGCAGTGTTTCTATAGGCTAACAAAATATTAAAAATGAATTTAACAAAATAATTCAATTTACAATAGCTGTAAAATCCACTTAAGAATAAATTTAACCAAGGAGGTGACAGATCTATAGGCAAAAACTACAACAAGTTGGCTAAAGTAATTATAAAAGACAGAACTGAAAGTAAAGTTATCTTACGTTCATGGATTGGAAGGATCAACATTGTTACAATGTCCAAACTACCCAAAGCAACCTACAGATCCAGTGCAGTCTGTATCAAAATTCCAATGACAGAGGAGAGGAGGCAGAGCAAATTGGCCAGTTAGAAGCCTCCAGCAACTTCCCTCCCCCCACCCCACCCTCCTACACAGGAACACCACATTGAACAACTATCCACCCCCCCCCCGTCACCTTCATGAAAAACAAAAATCAGATGAGCAATTACAGCACCTGCTTTTAACATCACAGTTAGAAATTAATTGGAAAGACAGTTTTAAATGGCTTACACCACCTTTCATCCATTGCCTAGCAATAGCTGTGTGGTGCAAAGAGAGAATCTGTGCACTTGAATGAGGGAGAGCACAGTGCATTAGAACTTGGTGTTGCCCCATCACAGCAGAAAGCACCCACAGACAGAGTATTTAGACCAGCTCTAGCCAGAGGGCAGTGGCCCATCTCAGTGGTTGGAACCTGAGCTCTGGCAAACCCTGCCATCATGGTGCTTTGGGGTCCTAAGTAAACTTGAAAGCCATTCCAGGCCATTAGGACTGCAATTTCTGGGCAAACACTGGTGCTCTGCTAGACTCAAAGCCGATAGATATATGATTAACATGACCCAGTGAGACACCAACAGGGGTGGCCAAAAGAGGGCTTATGTCATCCCTTGCAAAACCCCAGGCAGCAAGTCTGACAGTTCTTGGAGAAACTTCTTACCTCTGCTTGAGGAAAGGAGAGGAGAAAGTAAAGAGGACTTTGCCTAGCTACTTGGACATCAGCTCAGCTGCAGTAGAATAGTGTACCAGGCAGAGTCCTGAGGCCTCCATTTGGGACTCTAGCTCCTGGATGACACTTCTAGATGTACTCTGGACAAGAGGGGGACCCACTTCCTTGAAGGGAAGAACTCAGTCCTCATGGGACTCACCTGCCAACTACAGAGCTACCAGGCACTAAATAATTGGCAGTGGTACCCAGGCAGTTCTCACTTCAGGCCTTGGGTGAGACTCAGAGCCATGTGGGCTTCAGGTGTGACCCAGCACACTTCCAGCTGTGATAGCTATAGAGAATCTTTCTGCTTAAGGAAAGAAGAGGGAAGTAGAGGTGATGTTCCCTTTCAATGTGGGTACTAGTTCAGCCACAGTGGGGTAGAACATCAAGAGGGCCCCTGGGGTGTCTGCTTCCAGGCCTTGGCTGCTGGATAGCATTTCTGTGCCTGCCCTGGGCCAGAGGGAAGACCATTGCCATGAAGGTAGAGACAGGACTGGAAGCACTCACCACAAGCTTACTGAAGGGGCCTTTGCCTATGAGAGAACACTGTTGGTAGCCAGAGAGTAATTACCATGAGACCATGGTGGATGTGGCCATGGAGAGAAACTCCTCTGCTTGAGAAAAGAGGGCAGAAGAGTGGGAAAGACTTGTATTGCAGCTTAGGTGCCAGTGCAGCCACAGTAGAATAGAGCAGCAGGTAGATTCTAAAGGTTCCCTATCCAGGCCCTGACTCCCAGATGGCACCTCTGGACCCACCCAGGTCTTCTGTGAATTCATCAATATGAAGGGAAGGACATAGCCTGGCAGGATTAGGGACCTGCTTGTTGTAGAGCCCCTGGGCCTTCAATGAACACAGGCGGTAGCCAGGCAGTGGTCACTGTGGACCATAAGCGAGATTCAGTGCTGTACTAGCTTTGAATTCGACCCAGCTCAGTCCCAGTAATGATGAGCAGAATCGTTATTGTGTCTCCCCTTCTCCAGTTCTAGGTGGCTCAGAGCAAAGAGGGATGCCTCTTGTGTTTGGGGGAAAGTAAAGGAAGAGAACAAGAGTCTCTGCATGGTACCCAGGGAGTTATCCAATATCTTACCCAAGACCACCAAGGTGATACTTCTCTGAGTCTGCAAGACTCACAGGATTACTAGGCTTGGTCTGCCCTCTAAAGCACATATGGCTACAGTGGCCAAATATTTTGATCACAGCACTCAATTATTTTTGAATACTTGGAAAGCTTTTTTAAGAAAGAGAGGTACAAACAATCCCGGACTGGGATGACTACAATAAATACCTAACTCTTCAATGCCCAGACATTGATGAACATCCATATGCATCAAGATCTTCCAGGAAAACATGACCTCACCAAATGAACTAATTAGGACACCAGGGACCAACCCCAGAGTGACAACGTTGTTATTTTTCAGACAGAGAATTCAAAATTGCTGTTTTGAGGAGGCTCAACAAAATTCAGAATAACACAGGAAAGGGATATGAAATCCTATCAGGTAAATTTAACAAATAAATTGAAATAATTTTGTAAAAATAAGCAGAAATTCTGGAGATAAAAACTTCAATTGACATACTGAAGAATACATCAGAGTCTCTCAATGGAAGAATTAACCACACAGAGAAAAAGAATTAGTGAGTTTGAAGATAGACTATTTGAAAACACGCAGTCAAAGAAGACAAAACAAAAAAGAATAAAAAACAATAAAGCATGCCTGTGGGTTCAGAAAATACCCTGAAGGGGGAAAATATAAGTTGTTGGCCTTAAAGAGGAGGGAGGGAGACAGAGAGAGAGCAAGAAAGAGACAAAGACAAAGATAAGGGTAGAAAGTTTATTTAAAGAGATAATAACAGAAAACTATTCAAACCTAGAGAAAAATACCAATATTCAAGTACAAGAGGGTTATAGAACACCAAAGAGATTGAACCCAAAGAAGCCTCCCCAAAGACATTGAATGATCAAACTCCCAAAGGTCAAAGCTAAGAAAATGGTCCTAAATTTAGCAAAAGAAAATGAAAAAATAACATACAATGGAGCTCCAATACTTCTGGCATAAGACTTCTTGGTGGATACCTTACAGGCCAGGAAAGAGTGGCATGACGTATGTAAAGTGCTGTAGGAAAGAAATATTTTATCCCAGAATAGTATATGCAGGGAAAATATCCTTCAAACATGGAGGAAAAATAAAGACTTTCCCAGACAAATCAAAGCTAAGGGATTTCATCCATACCAGACCTATTCTAAAAGAAATGCTAAATGGAGTTTTCCCATTGGAAAGAAAAGAATGTTCATGAGCAATAAGAAATCATCAGGGGGCACAAAACTCACTCGTAATAGTAAAGATATAGACAAACATTATTATAATACTAATTGTGGTGTATAAACTACTGATAACATGAGTAGAAAGATTAAAAGATGAACCCATCAGCAGTAGTAACTACAACTTTTCAAGGCATAGACAGTATAATATGATATACACAGAAATAACAAAAAGATAAAAGGGGGGTGATGAAATTATACTAGTTTTCATTATTTCTCTCTTTGCTTGTTTGATAGTTTACTTGTTTTTCCAATTACTGTAACTTTGTCATCAGTTCAAAATAATGTATATAAGATGTTATTTGCAAGCCTCATGGTAACTTCAAAAAAAAAAAAAAAACACCATAGAGAGAAACAGAGTAAGATGGCAAAATGGAAGGATCTATCAATCGTCCTCCATGCAAAGAAACCAACTTAGCAATTATCTACACAAAAAAAGTACCTTCATAAGAACTAAAATTTAGGTAAGCACTCACTAGCTGGTTTTAACTTTATATCACTTCAGTTCTGTGAAGAAGGTCAGTGGTAACTTGATGGGGATAGTGTTGAATCTATAAATTACTTTAGGCAGTATGACCATTTTGACAATACTGATTCTTCCTAACCATGAGCATGGAATGTTTCTCCATCTGTTTGTGTCCTCTCTTATTTCCTTGAGCAGTGATTTGTAGATCTCCTTGAAGAGGTCCTTTACATCCTTTGTTAGTTGTATTCCTAAGTATTTTATTCCCTTTGTGGCAATTGTAAATGGGATTTCGCTCATGATTTGTCTCTCTGTCTGTTGTTGGTGTATAGGAATGCTTGTGATTTCTGCATATTGATTTTGTATCCTGAGACTTTGCCAAAGTTGCTTATCAGCTTGAGGAGATTTGGGGCTGAAATGATGGGGTCTTCTAAATATATGATCATGTCATCTGCAAATAGGGACAATTTGACTTTTTCTTTTCCTAATTGAATGCCCTTTATTTCTTTTTCTTTCCTGATTGTTCTGGCTAGAAATTCCAATACTATATTGAATAGAAGTGGTAAGAGAGGGCATCCTTGTCTAGTGCCAGTTTTTAAAGGGAATGCTTCTAGTTTTTGCCCATTCAGTATGATACTGACTGTGGGTTTGTTGTAAGTAGCTTTTATTATTTTGAGATACGTTCCATCGATACCTAGTTTATTGAGAGTTCTTAGCATAAAGGCTGTTGAATTTTGTCAAAGGCCTTCTCTGCATCTATTGAGATAATCATGTGGTTTTTTTCTTTGGTTCTGTTTATGTGGTGGATTACATTTATAGATTTGCATATGTTGAACCAGCCTTGCATCCCCAGGATGAAGCCTACTTGATCATGGTGGATAAGCTTTTTGATGTGCTGTTGGATTCGGTTTGCCAGTATTTTATTGAAGATTTTTGCATCTAAGTTCATCATGGAGATTATCCTGTATATCACTCAAAGAGGCACTGGCAGAGGTTAAGAAAGACATTCTTGAAATGACGATGACACCCTCTCTCCATCCACCAGCAGCAGCCAGGTGGTATCCAGAGAGAATCTGTGCACTTGGGAGAGAGCGACTATAGGGATTGTTAGACATTGCATCAAGCTCAGTGCTACCCTGTCAAATGAGAAAGGAAAACTGGACTGAATTCATCTGACATCCATCCACAGAGGGAGTATTTAAATCAACCTTAGTCAGAGAGGAGTCGCCTATTCCAGCAGTTGGAACTCAAGTTCTGGCAAGCCTCCCCACTATGAGTTAAAGTGCTCTGTTTCTGTAAGTAAATGAAAGGCAGTCTAGGCCATAAGGACTGCAACTCCTAGTTGAGTCCTACAGCTGAACTGGGCCCAGTGCTAGTGGACTTGGAAGGCATGTGGCCTAAGGAAAGGAAGTTAATGAGCAATCAGAAATCACCTGAAAGTACAAACCCCACTGTTAATAGTAAGTACACAGAAAAACATTATAACACTGCAATAGTGGTGTGTAAACTACTCTTAAGTAGAAAAATGAAATTATGAACCAATCAAAAATAATAACTAAAATAATCTTTCAAGAAATTGACAGTATAATTAGACATACAAAGAAACAACAAAAAGTTAAAAAGCAGGAGGGAGAATTTGATGAAGTTAAAATGTAGAGTTTTTATACGTTCTTTTTTTGCTTGTTCAATAGTTTACTTTTTTGTTTTCACAATCAGTGTTAATTTGTCAGCCTTTTAAAATAACAGTTTACAAGATGTTATTTGCAAACCTCATGGTAACCTCAAATAAAAAAGTCCATAACAGATAGAGACAAAATAAAAAGCAAGAAATTAAAACATACCACAGGAGAATACCACCTTCACAAAAAGGAAGACAGGAAGGAAAGAAGGAAGGAAGGAAGAGAAGACCAGAAAACAACAAAATTGCAGGATAAAATTCTTACTAATCAATACTAACATTGAATGTAAATTGACTCAATTCCTTAATCAAAAGACATACATTGTCTGAATTGATTGAAAAATAAAAGACCCAACAATCCATTGCCTGCAAGAAACATGCTTTACCTATTAAGGAACACATAGACTGAAAATAAGTGGATGGAAAAAGATATTCCTTGCCAATGGAAACCAAAAACAGAGCAGGAATAGCTGTATCTGTTTCAGAAAAAATATAAGAAAAGATAATGAAGGCCATTATATTTTGGTAAAGGAGTCAATGTATCAAGGAGACGTAAAAAATTGCAAATATATATCTTACCAACCCTGGAGCATTTATATATATATAAAGCAAATATTATTTTTTAATTATTATTTTAAGGTTTTTTTCCCATTTATTTATTTTATTGCATTTTAGGTTTTGGGGTACATGTAAAGAACATGCAAGATTGTTGCATAGGTACACACGTGGCAGTGTGATTTGCTGCCTTCCTCCCCATCACCTACATCTGGCATCTCTCCCCTTGCTATCTCTCCCCAGCTCCCCACCCCCCACCGACCCTCCCCTTTCTCCCCCCACCGACTGAAGATCAAACACCGCATGTTCTCACTCATAGGCGGGTGTTGAACAATGAGAACACATGGACACAGGGAGGGGAGCAAATATTATTATAACTAAAGAGAAAGACCCCAATACAATAAAAGCGAGGACTTCAACACCCCACTTTCAGCACTGCACAGATCATCCAGAGAGAAAATCAACAAAGAAACATCAGAGTTATTCTGCACAAAATGTACTTAACTGATATTTACAGAACATTTTATCCAATAGCTGTCAAATATACATTTCTTTCCTCAGTACATGGATCATTCTCAAGGATAGGCCATGTGTTAGGTCACAAAACAAGTCTGAAATAATTGAAAAAATTGACACGGTCTTTGAGCTAAGCCGAGGTGGTCGCTTGTAGCACAGCCTCCCCACAGCTGCGTATCCCCACTTAAGTCTCCTGTGGAAGCCCGGGCCCACTTCGCAGCTTTCTCCCTTTGTCTCATAACCATGTCCACCAATGAGAATGCACATACACCAGCTGCCCGTCTTAACAGGTTCAAGAACAAGGGAAAAGACAGTACAGAAATGAGGCGTCACAGAATAGAAGTCAATGTGGAGCTGAGGAAAGCTAAGAATGGTGATCAGATGCTGAAGAGGACAAATGTCAGCTCATTTCCTAATGATGCTACTTCTCTGCTGCAGGAAAACCGCAACAACCAGGGCACTGTAAATTGGTCTGTTGATGACATTGTCAAAGGCATAAATAGCAACAATGTGGAAAATCAGCTCCAAGCTACCCAAGCTGCCAGGAAACTATTTTCTAGAGAAAAACAGCCCCCCATAGACAACATAATCTGGGCTGGTTTTATTCCAAAATTTGTGTCCTTCTTGGGCAGAACTGATTGTAGTCCCATTCAGTTTGAATCTGCTTGGGCACTCACTAACATTGCTTCTGGGACATCAGAACAAACCAAGGCTGTGGTAGATGGAGGTGCCATCCCAGCATTCATTTCTCTGTTGGCATGTCCCCATGCTCACGTCAGTGAACAAGCTGTATGGGCTCTAGGAAACATTGCAGGTGATGGCTCAGTGTTCCGAGATTTGGTTATTAAGTACGGTGCAGTTGACCCACTCTTGGCTCTTCTTGCAGTTCCTGTTATGTCATCTTTGGCATGTGGTTACTTACGTAATCTTACCTGGACGCTTTCAAATCTTTGCCACAACAAGAATCCTGCACCCCCGTTAGATGCTGTTGAGCAGATTCTTCCTACCTTAGTTAGGCTCCTGCATCATGATGATCCAGAATTATTAGCAGATACCTGCTGGGCTATTTCCTACCTTACTGATGGTCCAAATGAACGAATTGACATGGTCGTGAAAACAGGAGTTGTGCCCCAACTCGTGAAGCTTCTAGGAGCTTCTGAATTGCCAATTGTGACTCCTGCACTATGAGCCATAGGGAATATTGTCATTGGTACAGATGAACAGACTCAGGTTGTGATCAATGCAGGAGCGCTTGCCGTCTTTCCCAGCCTGCTCACCAACCCCAAAACTAACATTCAGAAGGAAGCTACATGGACAATGTCAAACATCACAGCTGGCCGTCAGGACCAGATACAGCAAGTTGTGAATCATGGATTTGTCCCATTCCTTGTCAGTGTTCTTTCTAAGGCAGATTTTAAGACACAAAAGGAAGCTGTATGGGCTGTGACCAACTATACCAGTGGTGTAACAGTTGAACGGATTGTGTACCTTGTTCATTGTGGCGTAATAGAACCGTTAATGAACCTCTTAACTGCAAAAGATACCAAGATTATTCTGGTTATCCTGGATGCTATTTCAAATATCTTTCAGGCTGCTGAGAAACTAGGTGAAACTGAGAAACTTAGTATAATGATTGAAGAATGTGGAGGCTTAGACAAAATTGAAGCTCTGCAAAACCATGAAAATGAGTCTGTGTATAAAGCTTCATTAAACTTAATTGAGAAGTATTTCTCTGTAGAGGAAGAGGAAGATCAAAATGTTGTGCCAGAAACTACCTCTGAAGGCTATACCTTCCAAGTTCAGGATGGGACTCCTGGGACCTTTAAGTTTTAGATCATGTAGCTGAGGTATAAATCTGTTGTGTAATATGTTTGGTATTTTGTCTTCCTGTGTCTCTACGAAGAACTCTTTCTAAATGTGGTTTGTTATTGTAGCACTTTTTACACTGAAACTATACTTGAACAGTTCCAACTGTACATACTGTATGAAGCTTGTCCTCTGGCTACGTTTCTTATTTCTATGTGGAATTTCATATCTTGCAGCCTCCTGTAAATAAACATTAAAACCCACCCTTTACTTCACCATGCCTATGTATTGCTTTCTAATTTGGGATCTTTAATGTTGCAAGTGAAGGATAACCTATCCAAACTGATACGATTAATCAGAGGGAGTCCTGGTTGCAGTTTTTTAGAATATTATGCAGCCATCAAAAACGATGCGTTTGGGTCCTTTGTAGGGACATGGATGAACCTGGAAACCATCATTCTCAGCAAACCGACAGAAGAGCAGAAGATCAAACACCGCATGTTCTCACTCATAGGTGGGTGTTGAACAATGAGAACACATGGACACAAGGAGGGGAGCACTACACACTGGCGTCAGTTGGGGGGTGGGAAGCTGGGGAGAAATAGCAAGGGGAGAAATGCCAGATATAGGTGATGGGGAGGAAGGCAGCAAATCACACTGCCACGTGTGTTCCTATGCAACAATTTTGCATGTTCTTCACATGTACCCCAAAACCTAAAATGCAATAAAATAAATAAATGGGAAAAAAAAGAAGTATGAATAAAATTTTCCAGAAACCCTCAAAAAAAAAATAAAATAATTGAAAAAATTTCAAACTATATCCATTTCCTTTCTGATGATAATGGAAAAAAATAAATTCAATAACAAGAGGAATTTTGGAAGCCATACAAATATATGGAAGTTAAATAATACGTCTCTGAAGGAGCAATGGGCCAATGAAGAAATTAAGAAGGAATTTTTAAAAGAATATTCAGAGAAATAAAATTGGAATCACAACATACTAAAACCTACAAGATATAGCAAAGGCAGTACTAAAAGGAAAGTTTATAGCTATAAGCACCTACATA